>NC_041398.2:151257066-151262066 GCF_900747795.2 Erpetoichthys calabaricus | reverse complement strand
TAACTTTACTTCTTAAATGTTAATGTTTTACTGTTTAATAATTTATACGCTTCTTATATGTTGTTCAAATTCTTTTATCAAAATACCACTGACAGCGCAATGCACGATAACATCGAGTGAATACACCATACGCATCCGCCCATGGCCGCCCTGCTGTGCGCAGATAGGACTTGATTGTACAATAAAATAAAATAAAGATAAAAAGACTAAAACAATCATCACCCATAAAGCGGATAGTAGACGTGACGTACTATATGTGTACCACATTTCAAGTGTATAGGTGCAACGGTTTGCGAGCTACAGGTCATTTAAAATCCTGGACAGGATTTGGTCCGTTTATAGGAGATGGACGTCTGAAGCAGAGCTCCGCTAGCAGCGGCTTTATTTTCCCACGTATTTCATATTATTTAGAGGTATCCTGTATTTAACCCGACCAAGGAACTTCCACTACAATATACAAGCATGAGTAACAAGAAGAAAAGTCAGAAAGAACCAGAAAAGAAACTTAAAGCTGCATCGAAGTCCGGACAGACTTCCGGCCTGAGTGCAGGTGTAAGGTATGGCATCACGGAGACTGACCTGGAACAGGCAGAAGAGTGCGCAGAATTCCTGGGGGCCCCGCTCCATTGTATCGTCTCCAGTCGAGAGTGAAAATGGGAGCGAAGGCGCAAGTGATACAGGTCGCGAGGGATCGCCGATTACTGAGGATCATTCGAGACTAGAAAGGGCTCTGCAGGACGTGCTCTCATCAACTCATCGCGAGCCTGTAACAGGAGCTGCATTTTCACTTGCGGAGCACGAAAGCAGAAGCGAACTGTCCGAACTGAAAGAGATGATCGCTACACAGATAGCTACACAGATAGCTACACAGAAAGAGATGAACACTACACTGGCCACTGCCATGGTTACGGCCATGAATGAGCTTAAGAAAGATAACACAAATGATCTTAAGAAGGTGGCCACTGAGCTCAAGAAGGATAACAAAGATAAGGAAACGCGTCTATTTGAACGTTTCGACGTGAACTTTAAAGGCATGTTGGAGAAATTAGTGGAACACATTGAAGAAACTAACTCCAAACTGAAAAGGCTTGATGATCATATTAATGACGTTTCAGACCAGCTGGAAGACGTTAAGCAGGGACTCACGGCTCGAGTGGAAACAGCGGAACAAATGGCATCTAACGCCGATGAAAAAGCCACAGCTGCGAACTCGGAATACAAAAAACTTGGAGACAGACTTGCAGCCCTGGAGGATGGGTGCAGAAGAAATAATATAAGAATTGAGGGTATACCTGAGAAACGAGAAAGCTCAAGCCCAGTGAAATTTGCAGTAGAATTACTGTCTAAAATAATTGGAGATGACTTTAAACTCGACAATGAGATAGCCACGGCTTATCGCACAAAGATACCAAGCGCCTTTAAATCTAGGTCTTTTATTGTCCGCTTCGAACGACTAAGATGTAAGCTTGATGTGATGGCACTTCTCAGACACAAGCAAGAGATTATATTCGAAAATAATCTTATTCGTATTTTTCCCGACTTCTCACCATCAACAGCTGCAAAACGCAGATCCTACAACGACATTAAAAGGATGCTACGGGAAGCCGATATCAAATACAGCCTCTTGTATCCTGCCAAACTGAAAGTGGAAGTTCAAGACGGACATTATATTTTCTTCAGCAAAGAAGAAGCTGAAAAAGAATTAAAGAAGCTGTTTCCGACACTTTTTTTGAAAGTTAATTAAAATTAAAGAGCCGTATTCTATCAAGGCACGGGAAAGACCGATGATCTGATCGCTGGATCCATGTTTAAAGAGACTGGTATTATAATTATACATCTCTTATTCTCTTTTTTTAAATTTTTTTTATATCTGGACTTTATATGTTATATGTTTATGTTTTAATCAGAGTTATAGAGCTATAGACGTGAGTGTGAAAATGTGGAAGTGATTAAAGTAGGATTCATTTTATTTATTTATTTTTTTATTTCTTTTCCTTTTTTTTTTTTTTTTTTTTTTTTTTTTTTTTTTTTTTTTTTTTTTTTTTTTTTTTTTTTTTTTTTTTTTTTATTTTACTATACCTTAAAGTAGACTGTTTAACTTCATACCCTTGGTTTAATGCTTGTTCTACTATTTATACAATTACCATTATACTATTACAGTATGAATTACCAGGTTTATCCTGGACTAGTTTTTAAAATCACTCCCAGGGTTGTTTTTTTTTTTTTTTTTTTTTTTTTTAACCTTAATATCTTAACTTAAAAGCGCTGAAGATTATTTCAAGATTAAATATTGTTAATGAGAACATTTTCGGCAGATAGTATTAAGGATTTAACTGTAAAAGATATCTCTGTTTTAATTCTGTAACGCCGCTGCAGGGTGGGGTTTGTTTTGTTTTGGACGTGCTCTGTCTCTTCGTATGTCAGAGGACTGGAACATCGCGAAGTGGGGTCTAGCCTCATGTGGGGAGGCAAAATGGGGGGGTGGGGGGATAAAGGGGGGAGAGAAGGAGAGCAGGTTATATCTAATCTATTCTTATAATCCTTATAATTATAAATATCAATGCAGCAACAGGCTAACATGCAACAACTCCTGGGGAATCTTGAAACTAAGATTAAAACTGCCATATTACCAATTAAAACTATAAAATGACATTAAAAACTCAGAATCAATGTCTCCATGATGGGACAGTTAACTTTGTGAGCTGGAATGTTAAAGGCCTGAATCACGAATTAAAGAGAAAGAAAGTATGCTCTCACCTAACAGGCTTAAACGCTAAAATAGTATTTTTACAGGAGACCCACTTACTAACCAAGGATCAGTTCAGATTACAAAAAGACTGGACTGGCCAAATGTTCCATTCTAGCTTTATAAAGAAAACTAGAGGGGGTGGGAATTCTCATACATAGAACAGTTCCTTTTGTAGCATCAGAGGTAGTGTCGGACCCTGAAGGGAGATATGTGATGGTCATGGGCAACTTATATAACAGTAAAATGATTTTGATAAATGTTTATGCACCCAATGTTGATGATAAGGAATTCATGCAAAATCTATTTGCATCCATTCCCAGTGTGAACACTCATAAAATTATAATGGCTGGGGACTTTAATTGTGTTTTAAATCCACTCTTAGATAGGACTCCTGTGACAGGGGGGGACGACATCTAATACTGCAAAGATAATTACACAGTTTTTAAAGGATCACAACTTATCAGACCCCTGGAGGTTTCTTAACCCAAACTCAAGAACATATTCGTTCTACTCACCAGTGCATTATAGCTACTCAAGAATTGATTATTTTTTTATAGATAATAATTTCCTGCCTACAATTAAATTATGCAAATATGACACAATTGTTATCTCTGACCATGCCCCTCTAGTCTTGGAGCTAAAATCAATAAGCCCCTCGTACTCACCTCGCAGATGGCGTCTTAACCCTCTTTTATTGGCAGACGAGAACTGCACAGAATTTATATCCAAACAAATCAGCTTCTTCCTAGAGACAAACATGTCTACAGAGGTTTCTGCAGGAACACTCTGGGAAACTCTAAAGGCCTTCCTAAGAGGCCAGATTATTTCATATCTTTCCCATAGAAATAAATTAGAAACCAAGAAAGTGTCAGAGCTAAGAAATGAAATTACTAGAATAGATGAAGAACAAGCCAGGCGTCCAAGTGAAGCTCTTCACAGGAAAAGGCAGGCCTTGCATACAGAACTTAACATCTTAACAACTAAAGAAACTGAACAACTTATTTATAAGTCTAGACAGCATTACTATGAACACGGAGAAAAAGCTAATAAGCTTTTAGCTCAACAAATTCATAAACAAGAAGTTCACAATGCAATACCAGTAATCACCAACAAGAATGGAGAAGAAATCATCGACCATAATAAAATAATGCACACATTTAGAGATTACTATAAGTCTTTATATTCCACTGAGCCCAAAGAAGACAACACGCAATCTAATGCATTTCTGGATAATTCACAAATACCACAAATAGATGCTTTAAGTGCTGAGGAACTAGATAAACCTCTAACGCTAACAGAATTACTAGACGCTATAAAGTCACTACAAAGCGGGAAATCATCAGGCCCTGATGGTTACCCCGTAGAGTTTTATAAGAAATTCTCCACTCAGCTAGCTCCACTCTTATTGGTAACATTTACAGAAGCTAAAGACCACCAAATACTACCTCAAACATTTCGACAAGCATTAATCACCGTCTTTCCTAAACAAAATAAGGACTTGTTACAATGTACATCATATAGACCAATTTCACTCCTGAATAATGATGTTAAGATACTCTCAAAAATCCTAGCTAGAAGGATGGAGAAAGTGCTGCCCTCGGTAATATCACAAGATCAAACTGGATTTATTAAAGGCCGACATCTATCTTCAAATCTCCGACGCTTGTTTAATGTTATATATTCACCAGCAAAATCAAACACCCCAGAGATATTACTATCATTAGACGCAGAAAAGGCATTTGACATGATCGAATGGAATTACCTTTTCACTGCATTGGAGAAATTTGGGTTTGGCCCGAATATTTGTGCTTGGATTAAACTACTGTATACCAGTCCAGAAGCTTCAGTTTGTATTAATAAAATTTGCTCAGACTACTTTAAACTAGAACGTGGTACCAGACAAGGATGTCCCTTGTCGCCACTGTTGTTTGCAATCGCTATTGAACCACTGGTTCACTGCCGAAATTCTCATCAGATAAAGAGGATTGTCAGAGAAGGACTGGAACAGAAAATTTCTCTATATGCAGATGATATGGTCTTATATATATCGGACCCAGAAAACACTGTCCCTGCTGTTTTAACAGCACTAACAGAATTTCAAAAGATATCTGGTCTTAGAATTAATCTGAATAAAAGTATACTCTTTCCAGTGAACTCACAAGCATATAATATTAAATTAGACACCCTACCTTTTACCATAGCAGATCAGTTTAAATACCTAGGGGTAAATATCACAAGTAAACATAAAGCT
>NC_041398.2:151092066-151252066 GCF_900747795.2 Erpetoichthys calabaricus | reverse complement strand
AACACCTGTATACTGTAAGTCACTTGAGGCCTCCTTTATACTCTCACACATGATTAGATTGTTTTTCCAATTGAGTTCGCACAGATGCAATATGAGTGAGACTAATTAGTAATCAAGGTGTTGCAATTTGAAAGCCAGTGTTTCTAGGTGAACAAAGTGTGGTAAATGAACTAATTTGTGTTTAGAGATTAACATAACTGTGATTTAGAATGATATTTGAATGAGACCAATGGAATTCTCATTTGAGTTTAGCAGACTGGAGTCATGTTGTTGATACATGAGCGTTTTCAGAATTGTGTACATAGTTCCATTTTTTGTGAGAATGAAATGGGGGAAAAACTGTAATACAAAGTATATGTAAGGTGACTATAACTCAATAAAGGTCTTGATCAATTAATATGGCACTTCTTAAGAAAGATGAGGAGAAAGATGCAATGCTCCCCTCGAATTCACTTGTTATCATATACTGTTGACATATTTGCAAAGCTGCTAAACCCGAATCTCAGGCACAACTGAGGCATTTGTTCATAGAAATTGAGTTGTTTAAAAGTCAATAAAATTATGTTAAGTATATCTAGATTTGTTTTGCAGTTGCTGACAGGCAACCTAAGCCCTTTTTGTTATCCTTTACAAGATGTTAGTCAACAATACTCCCACATTACCGTTTTTTTAAGCTGTGAAGAACTAAACTGTAAAGACAAACTTTATATAGGCAATGACCAGAAAACAACACCTCCACATCTACTTCCTATAGTGGGCCACAGTTTCCCCAAGGCTTTTGGGGCACTTTCTATCATACCATGGTGAGGGTTACTAAGTTAATTTAAACTGTGTAGCCAACCTAGCCCAGAGTGTGTCTAGATTAACCATGTCTTTGCTATTTGTAAAGAAGGGACTGCACAGTATCAAATTTGGGCACCTGAGCATTGCATCTGTACTATTTGAAGATGGTGTCATCTTCTTGCCCTCTTGGCTATAATCTTTAGTACACACCACAGTGGATTGTGCTTTAGTGTTAGATTGTTTAATTCTATTTATGTTATTATCTTATATTTTTATTTTCCTTTTAGTGTGGTATTTTAGTATCATTATGTGATGACATTGGTATACTGTCATTTTCAAAATTATTTTTAAACACAGACACATTGCCATTTAGGAATTAGCAGCAGTGTGGATTTGTGAGTATACAAGTTTCTGCATCGTCAAATAAAAATGTGTGTGTGTTGTCACAGATGGCTGGGGTTCTTACCCAGCCGGGACGCCTGAAAGGACCGGAAGGTGGCATTTATATTTTCCGGGTCACGAAGGGGCAACCGCCCTGGGTTAGGAGAGGACCACAGGAGAGGAGCAAGGAGGTTCCAACCCGGTGGGACCTGTGGCCACTGCCAGGGGGCACCTCAAGCCTCATGGAACCCGGGAAACGTTTACTTCCGCCACACCCGGGAAGATGGAGTAAGAGCCTTCCAGGGACGCCTGGAGTGCTTCCGGTGCAAAGGGCAGCACTTCCGCCACACCATGAAGTGCTGCCGGAAGAATGTCGTTAGACACCTGGAGCACATCTGGGGAGAAATAAAAGGGGCCGCCTCACTACAGTCTGGGAGCTAGAGTCGGGAGTGGGAGCAGGACGAAGCTCCCATGAGGAGAGAAGAGGCGGCCACGGACATTGAAAGAAGCCGGAATAGGGGTGATTTGGTGCTGGGAGCACTGTGTGTTGTGCGGGACTGTGTATTTGTACTTAAAATAAACGTGTGCTTTTATAAAGATGTGGTTTCCAACTGGTGGTGTCCGGGCAAGTCTCACAGTGTGCAAAAAATGTTCTTTTTGTATACAGGACTTCAAATCTTTTCTGCTTTACTGACTAGGATTCTGGGCTTTCGTAATTTGGTTCGTTGCTTTCCTGGTTTTGACCTTAACCCATTTAAGACCTACAGTAGATTAACTTATTTTTATCTCCAGGTCCTTTTGGAATTCTTTTTCTCAGCATGTGCCTTACATCTTGGTGGCATAACAAACATGATCAGGATTAATAATTGGCACCTCCTACTCTGAAGTCATATTTAATCTCCAGGCTGCCTCACCACTTCTTTTATGCTAGGCTCTTGAAATAATAAGCAGACCGTTATTAGAAAATATAAGGTTAGGACTTGGACTGTAGGAGGATAGGCACTACAAAATATAGGAAGGATCAAGATTATTTAAGGTTTTATATACCATTAGCAGTATTGTAAGGTATACTGTGAACAAGAAACTAGCTAAAATGCCTTTTTTTTTGTCTCGTGTTCACGAGACAGCAGCATGAGCGCATGACACAGTGACATTCGATTAACGGGGGCTCCTCATGTGAAACTTTGAGAGGCACAAGTACAGCATAGCAGTATTCACAGGTTTGCTAAGAAACACTGCCTGTTCTCTGAGCTGAAACTGAAAGATCACTGCTCAGTAAACTGGCATAGGTACAACATGCAGCAGACAGCAGGAGGGAGGAATAAGGAGGTAGCAGGGAGGATAAAGAAGTTAGGATGGAGGAGGCAGGATGAAGGATGGGGCTTTGTCAGACAGTGGAATGCAGAAACTTGTGAAAGAGGTAGGGTGGATGACGTTTTGATGCAGGGAGCATTGAAGTATTGTCGGAGGACAAGCACCATTCTGAATTAAGCAGGAACAATGATGGATTTTTGTCGGAGGATGTCCTAAAATGGACTCCATAAGCCATAAAACTAGCAGCCAGGCACAGTACTTAGGTAATAGCACTTGGGGCAGGGGTATTCTATTATGGTCCTGGAAGTCCGCAGTGAATGCAGGTCTTCACTTTAACTATTTTCTTAATTAGAACCCATATATATTTTTTTGTTTTAATAACTTACCTTAATTGCCTGTTTCAGTTTTAAGCTTCTGCACTTAGGTTTTAATTGTTACCTGTTTTTTTATGCAGCCAGTAGTTGATAATGATGTACAAATGACAGCATGGAGAGCATGGATTGGTCTTAGAGAGGGGCAGCAGGAAACGGGGTTGGCATGCAGCCCAGGAGAACAGGCGGTGGGTTCTGCACCTGAAGTGGTATGCTAGTTGGAACAATGACCCAGTATTTGGGTCAAAACTCTGGCAGACATCCTGTCTTTACTGTATGAATGTTAAATTGCAAAGTTTGAAGATGTTGTTGTGTTGGAAATTTCTCACTCTGATCTTGCAGGTGGCTATTCCATTCTTTGCAGGGGAGTCTGTAATAAACTGAAAATATTCAATATTGATCATCTCTGGTGCTGGTCCCTGCAATGCTGTTGCCCATCAATATGCTGATTGGTCCTGATAACTTACGTATGTTCATATGGAGCACTTAAAGTATATTAACAGAATGTAAATTAAAAGAATGCAATTTAAAAAATAATAATTATGGTGCTATAACATGAGACTCTTTACATTTATCTTATGTTCAGGTCAAGGTACAAATCATCAATCAATAAGAAAATCAAATAATTTTTTAAAAATACTGTCAAGGAAGTCACAAGTTGCTAAAATTAAGACTTGAATCAGACTCGAGACAAGTCATGTGACTCATTTCAAGTTGCCCACCTCTGCAAGAAAGTGTCACACGTGTCATATACTGTATACATATGTTATACTGTAAGTACAAGACAGGACAACCCCATATTTGTTTTATTTTATTTTTTACCTTATGGTTGAGGGTTTCCATAAGCAATTGCTTTTGTTTAGTGAAAACAATTTTTTACTTCCAAATAGAACCCAGAGTTTAAGATTTTTGCAGTTTCATTCCTTGCAACCTTCCATCCTCTGGTCTGTATTTTAAATTTAAGCTTCAGAAGTAAATATTTAACCTGGCATTTTAAATATGATGACAAACTTGCACTTTTCATAACAGAGTTTTTTTATAGAAAAATGTAGACTAATGCAAAAATTAATCATTTAAAAACAGATGTGACTTAAAACTAGTTGATTTACACTGGCCAGTTAAAAGAAATGTAATCTCATCAGAAAAAAATGAAAGCAAAGGAAAGGAAAATATGAGATATATTAAAAATACACCACTTCATCATACAGACTGAAAGAATACAAAAACAGACGATTCTAAATTTAGCTTAGTTGTGTACACTGGACAATTAACAGATGTGTTATTCTAAATTTGAAACACTTGGCAGAAAAATATGACATATAAGGCTGACACACATCCAATCTGTCAATTCTGTCGCATTTTAAGGAGAAAAGACAGCTCTCAAATGTCATTTTAAAATTACCTTGTTTTCTTACTTTTATATTTTAAAATCTTGCTCTACACATTTCCTGTTGATATTTGTAAATGCAGCAAAATCTGACAGGAGGCATTTTGCTTCCCTACTGTAGCTTTTGAAACCTATTGTAGCGAAATGCGACAGTACAACAAATAATTATAGAACGCTGGCCATTATAATTTCTTAAAAGGCTGACGTTAGCTGCTTATGGTAGTGGTTAGTTGTAACATGAAAACTCAATATTCTGAAAGGTATACACTGATATGTGTCATTAAAGATGTAATTCAAAAGTAAACAATGCACATTTTAATTTTAATTAATCTTGGTTCTGCTCACTGCAGAAACACTGGCACACACTCTGTCTGTTGCATTGGATGGAACAAACCATGATAATGATTAAATTGCACTGGGCCATTTTAATTGTTATCAGTCTTCAAGAAAAAGGGAACCCACTATCAAGACTTTCAAACTATCAAAAAAGATGGATTATGAGATTTTAATTTGAGTTTTTGCTGCAATGAAAGTTAGGACAAATACAATTTTAGAAATAATCTTGGGATTATTGAAAAAAAGACTTATAATTTACAAAAACATGATATTCTGCAGTGGGCTGGCGCTCTGCCCAGGGTTTGTTTCCTGCCTTGTGCCCTGTGTTGGCTGGGATTGGCTCCAGCAGACCCCCGTGACCCTGTAGTTAGGATATAGCGAGTTGGATAATGGATGGATGGATAAACATGATATTTTAATGACTCACAATGTGCTCATATCACTCTACCATGCAATATGTTTCAAAACCAAAAAAATACTTTTCTTGATACATAATACATAAAAAGTGACAATTTCCTATTATTTCTACCACAGAAATGCAAGTATATTTGAATTAGAGCTGAAATCCTTACGTTTTTTTAATGATGATTTCACATATGGTACAGTATATGGCATATATGGCCGTAAGAAAGGGACATGTACTGTATATTAGCAGCCTGTGAATAAATCATTACAGTAATTTATTCTAATTAAAAAAAAAATGGCAAAAAAAAAGTACCCGAAATTTTCCTATATTATTTAATTGGCGCAACCGCCTGCTATGACTTGAGTAGTAAATAAAACCTATAGTGTCCTCCATTTGGGACAAAGACACATTTTTCCTTTATTTACCCCTTTGCTGCACAGTTTAAAATTGCAAATTAAACAATGCACATTGCACTTTATTTGCATGCATTTTAGTCACACCATGTAGAAATTACAACACTTTTTTTAGATTGTCTCCTCATTTCAGGGCACCATAATATTTGGGACATATCAGCATGCTTATTAAGCAGTCATATTTGTAATTTGTTACACATCCCTCTGCATGAAATGACTGCTTGATGTCTGCGACTCATAAAAATCACCAGGGGCCTCATGTATACTGTAAATGGTGCGTACTCACAAAAATTTTGCGTACGCCTTTTTCCACGCTCACATCATGATGTATAAAAACTAAACTTGGCATAAAGCCACACACATTTTCACGCCAGCTCAATCCCTGGCGTACACAAGTTTAAACACACTCAATCAGTCCATTAAGTGTTCCTGGTAGAACTGTTTGTACTTATAAGTACAATCACCAATTATAATATTGCACAACCTGAGTCACTTTATAAAGCGCGTATTTACATATGATGACGACTGGCTTCTAAGTCGATTTAGATTTCCAAGCGCTATCTTCTTGGAGCTCTTGATATCATTTTTAAGATTAAATGCACTAATAAAGTATGTTTATTACTTCCATATAACACTCCGATGGTGGGTTATGACTCACCTTTTCACGGTGACTTTGATACCTGGCAACTTCTTTTTTATTTTGGGCACTGTGCGACTTTGTGAACTTGCGCTTTCGAGATTTTTTACGACACTCTATGTCACTCGATTAACTTCCTTTTGTTGTTTATACCACTGTTTAAACCAAAAAATATTATGTTTTTCCTTGCCTCTACTTTGTTTTGCTGAAATTCTTTTATTTTCCCCTGTGCTTTTGCCATTGTCTTTTCACAGAATGCTGAACTTAAGGGCTATTTATATTGATTTGCATAGTCAAAGAGGCATAATTCTGGGAGGAGATGGGGGTGGGATGGCAGGCATTACTTTTCATGCTCACCGGGATTTATGGAGCAGAACAACATGGAAGTTGGCATGAGGCCCCAGGTGCTGAATATCTTCTCTGGCAATGACCTACCAAGCCTCTAATGCAGCTATCTTCAGCTCCTGCTTGTTTCAGGGGCTTGCCCCTGAAGTTTTTTGTTCAGCATATGGAAAGCATGCTCAAATGAATTTAAATTGGGTGACTGGCTTGGCCATTGAAGAAACTGCAATTTTTTTATCTTTGAAACACTACTGTGTTGTCTTAGCAGTATGTTTGGGATCATTATCGTGTTGTAGGATGAAGTGCCATCCAATGAGTTTGGGGGCATTTACTGGTACTTATGTGAATGTAACTTGAATGTAACACAATGCGTTACAAGAGCAGAAAATCACTGAAAGTGTCAAGTAGTGTTACAGCCAATTCATCAGTTAGAAACTGATCTACACTGTAAGTTCTGTTGGGAAACTACTATTCACTACTACTAGTGTTTAGACCACATTGAAACTAAGGAACTTTGTCAAATACTCTACTTCAAAGTAGCACAATGCTTTTCCACAGTGAAAACAACTGAATATAAGATTTTAAGGTGTAGCTTGTATAACACTTAGGAAATCATCTAAACAGTTAATTCCCATTAGGGAACTACGATTTATATGATGTAGCACTGTTTTCACATCAGTATTTTAACGGGGCTTTGAGTCATAAGTGAATGTAACTTGAATATAACACAACATGTTACAAGAGCAGAAAAGCACTGAAAGTGACAAGCAGTGTTACAGCCAGTTCTTCAATTAGAAACTGATTAACACAGTAAAGTTCTGTTAGGAAATATTCACACGCTTTGCAAGTTTTTTGACCACTAAGGAAGTTTCTCTACTCTACTTCAAAGTAGCACAATACGTTTCAAAGGTGAAAACAACTGAATGTGAGATTTTGAGATGTAGCTTGTGTAACACTTAGAAAATCATCTTAACAGTTAAATCCCATTACAGAACTCCAATTTATATGATGTAGTACTGTTTTCACGTCAGTATTTTAACAGTGCATTGAGTGATAAGTGAATGTAACTTGAATGTAACACAACTGTGCAACTGCCATCAGCAGTTACATCATCAATGAAAATAAGTGTGCCAGTACCTGTGGCAGCCATACATGCCCAAGCCACAACACCAGCACAACCATATCTGATAGATGATGAGGTATGCTTTGGATATTGGGCAGGTCTTTTTTGTTTCTACACTTTGCTCTTTTCATCACTCTGATTCACATTCAATTTTGTCTTGTCTGTCCACAAGACCTTTCTCCAGAATTCTGCAGGTACTTTTGGCAAACTGTAATATAGACATCTTGTTTTTGTGGCTAACTAGTGGTTTGCATTTTGCAAAGTGGCCTCATTTTTCTGTTCTTGAAGTCTTTTGTGGAAAGTAGTCTTTTGACACATACACGTCTGCCTCCTGAAAACTGCTTCTGATCTGTTGGGCAGGCTTTTGCTGCAGCATGTTTGGGGCATAGTGAGGATTGTTCCAATATCAGCAGTGGAGGTCTTCATTGGCCTACTAGCCCCTTTTACTGAGCACACCAGCACATTCTTTCTTCTTAATGATATTCCAGAAACTTTATTTACTCTAGATAAGCCTAAGGTTTTACTGATATATCTCCAGTGGTTTTATTCTTGTGTTCAGCATCATAATGGCTTCTTTGACTTTCATTGGCACATCTCTTGTCCTCATGTTGAGCAATGGCAACTATGGACTCCAAAGGTCTAGATATCTTATGCCTGCACTAATGAAGGAATGAAACACACCTGAGTAATCACAAACACCAAACAGTAAAGTGTCCTGAAATGGGAGACCATGTATAAAAATTGTTGTCATGCCTACATGATGTGACTGAAATGTATTCAAATACCTTTAAATGAAAGTCTGCAATGTACACTTTATTCATGCTTCCTTTGTTTGATTTGTAATTTTAAACTGTGAAGTACAGAGGTAAATCAAGAACAATTGTGTCTTTGCTGCAAAACATTATGGATGGCACTGTATATTTTGTGCTAATAAGTAACAAACATCCATTCATCCATCCACTGTCCAACCCACTGAATCTGAACACAGGGTCATGGGGGTCTGCTGGAGCCAATCCCAGTCAACACAGGGCGCAAGGCAGGAACTAATCCCGGGCAGGGCACCAACCCACCGCAGGAAACACACACATACCCACACACCAAGCACACACTAGGGCATTCCCTTTTATTTGAAATTTGATAGTATCTTTTTATTGTCTGGAACTTTTCAACAAACTAACACAGTACCATTTAATTTTTCCATGATAATAGACAAGTAATTATTAGTCATCCACTAGTCACTGAAGTAATTCATTAAAGTCATAATTAAAAACATTACCAGTTACTGTATGTGACCAATTTAAAATCAAGATTAAATGATTTTCTGCTTAAGGTGAGACTGAATTGGTGAAGGTAAAATTTTTCTACATTCCTTCTGAATGTGCACCAGCTTCGCATTTTATCTCAAGCATGACATCATTTCTAGTTTGCTTTAAGCTCAGCCTGCACTTGTTTCCACCCCACTAGGCTTCTAGAAAAGCAAGTCTAGCATATCTATACTATATACGCGACCTTGCTTTTGTTTTTAAAACAAAACAACAAATAGATTTGGCCAAATTGTTTTCGTATGCCCGATTACTGAAAAAAGGTATTAGGTCCATTCCGTGCTGGCATTTCAGCATGCTGATATTTTTTAATAAAGTGGTTAATATTGTAGATCAACCTGTTTCATTTCCACAATGGGTTTCTCTGGACATTTTCACATTAGGAGACTTGAATAATGAGTCAGAGCTCCTCACGTTCCAGTCTCTTCACTGATAATTTTCGATTCCACCTACCTGCTTCTTCTTTATTCTGATCTGTACTTGGGCAGTATGGAATTCTGATCTGTACTTGGGCAGTATGGAATTTGTCTTTCTTCTCCATTACCAATGCATCCTCAGTGTAACCTTGCTAACTATTCAGCCTGTTCCATTATTCCTGTTTCTGTTACGTATGTCTTTCTGCATGAGGTTGAAAGTCCCTATAATGGTAAACAGGCTTCATAGGCTTCCCTCATGTGATTGTTGTGCTGGTGTACCTTTTTTTTTTAAACATTGAACTTGCCTGAAAAAAATCCCAAAAAATTACCGTAAAATACAATACTGTTTTGATCATAGTACTTATTTTATTCCTAGATTGCATTTTTCCACTTGGCCTAGATTCTGACCCTCGCTGAAAACTTTGCTCAATTTTTAAACTTTCTTCCACATGCTTTGTGATTGTCTTCCTGGTTGTGCTCTGGTCAACTATCTCCTACTATTCTGAGTATAACTGTTCCTTGATCTTGCCAGTTATTATTGATCTTAGATTTCTCTGTCTTTCCCTTTTGTATATTTATCAACAAGTTATTTATGTTGAATTGCTGCCAAATTAGTGTTCGTCTCTAGATGTAAGAATCTGTTTATTATCATTTTTACTGCTTGGTGGTCTTCCTTGTATAATTTAATTACCCTAGAGCTGTCAGCAGCATACACAATGGTTGTTCTGACAAGAGAATTTTAAATTGGTATCATATTGCTTTATTGGTTAAGGACTATAATAGCTGTGGGATGTTTAATATGTATCTTTATGTTTATTTTGTCCTTCTGTGGGTGGAAGAGGAGGGAGTTAACTGAGGAGTTATAATTCTGTTAATATGGGAGATCTCTTTCTTGATGCTGTTACCTCTCTTATAAACTTTAATGAGCTACGAATGGGAGAGGCAGTAATGTAAATCTGCCAAGGATCATTAGAGTTCAAATTCCATAACTTTTTCTTTTTTTCCAGATAAAATTATCATCTATTACTTGTATGATGCCAGCAATAAATTCCATGTCTCCAAAGCAATCAAATGACACTTCTTCATGGGAACTGCAGAAAAATGTTTGTTACTGTAATTCTAAATCTAATTCATTTTCCCCAATCTTGTAGTCAATAAGTAAATCTCAATGGAAGGTAGATGGGTCAGTCATACAGTATGTCATTATAATATTATTCATGTGATGTATATAATAAATGAGATGTTAATGCTCATGCACTACAGGTGACATAAGAAACTGCCAATGGACAGTATACCCAGCTATACTATTTATTACACATGCTGCAATAATCACTTGCCATGAATAATTTATACTTAACAGAAATGATAAGGCAATTTTCATAATTAGCCACTCATTCTATTATGAAACATACAATATTTTTACAAAGAAATTTAAAAATATATCACATCTATAATATTGTGAATGGGAACTGAAATAACTGAAATGTGTTGACCTTAGATCACTAATTGATTACTTAAAGGGGAAAATGAGTTTCAGAAATTTGCATTAACAGTGACATTTTTTTAAATTTATAATTAGCAGTTATTAATAATGAGTGAGAAGCCCTACTTCTTCAAATAAAGATGTTGTACCATCAAAGCTTTGTGTTATAAAAACATGGTGCAGAAGCTCCAAAAGAAACTACAAATTACATAACTGGAAGAAATTTTAAAGGCACCAGAAAAAAAGTGGTGGAAAAGGGTGTGTGGCGCTCCAGATATCTATGCAAAAGGACGAAGGTTCAACTCTTTAGAGTCCTGGGGCCTCATGTATAATGCCGTGCGTAGAACTCACACTATAACATGGCGTAAGCACAAAAGCGGGAATGTGCGTACGCACAGAAAAATCCAGATGCAGGAATCTGTGCGTACGTAAACTTTCACGTTCTTCCACTACATAAATCCCGATCAGTGTGAAAAGTAATGCACGCGCCTTCTGTCCAGCCCGAACTCCTCCCAGAATTATGCCTCTTTGAATATTCAAATTGATATAAATAGCCTTCTGTGAAAAGACAATGGGAAAAGCACGGGGGAAAATATAAGAATTTCAGCGAATACCAAGTGGAGGCAAAGGAAAAACGTACTATTTGTTGGTTTAAACAGTGGGATAATCAACTAAAGAAAGTTGATCGAGTGACATAGTGTCGGAGAAACTCGAAAGCTCAATTTCACAAAGTCGCACAGTGCCCAAAATAAAAAAGAAATCACATATCAAAGTCGGTGTGAAAAGGCGACTCGCAGCGGACCGTCTGAGTGTCATATGAAAGCTTATTAGGGTACAGAGAAAAAAAATAGGCACACAGTGGGAAAAAAGCACGAAATGTCAACTTTAATCTCGAAATTTCCACTTTAATCACGTTGTTTATTTTGTCATTAAAGTAGAACATAAACTTGATCTTAAAATCGTTTATTTTACTAGTTTCTCAAGTAGCACATTAAATGCTTTGTTCTTTGTTTGATCTTCTATGTGCTCTATGTGTGTGAATCACTACGTGCTTCCGTTCTTTCTCTTTCTCCGACAGGACACAGAATCCATTACATTCATGATATTACAGCCCTCTGAATAATTAAAATACTGAGATGTATACGTGATATCTTTTTCATGATGACAGGAATGAAAGCATGTTATTAAATATGGGAACATGGTGGCACAGTGATTGTTCATATCTCACGCAAGAGGCTTGCTGAGACATGTGCGACCTTCGATGAAATAATTTATTACAGAAGTACTGTCTCTTTCAAACGTACTAACCTCCAATTCCTGTCCTTACTTTTCTTTCTCCAAATACCCAATCGCCATACAATCAGCTCTGTAATAGACGTTAAGCCATCTGTAAGCTTAGAACGCCGATTCTTCAAAACTTTTAAGGAACATTGAAATGTCTTCGTAGTACATGTTTAATTATTCTATCCGTCTATCCTTCCAGTGTTGCGTCAGCACCAGCAATAATACAGCACAAGGCAGGAGCTATCCATGAACTAGCTAGCACTGCGGCACTGTGTCCTCACATGTTTAATTATTACCAATACAGATTATATAAATGAAGTTAAAGTTTTATCTGTATACTATAAGCAACATATTTTGCTGCCTTTCATCTTAAAAATGATATCGTCATCATACGCGCTTTATAAAGTGGTGCAGGTTGTGCAATATTATAACTGTAGTGCAAGTTTACAGTGGGGTAATTGTACTTATAAGTACAAACAGTTCTACAAGGAGCACTTGATGGACTGATTGAGTGCGTTTATAGTTCTTGGGATGAAACTGTTTCTGAAATGCGAGGTCCGTACAGGAAAGGCTTTGACGCGTTGTGGCTGAGGTAGTGTGTGCTTGAAACTGTATACCAATAATTCTCTTTCCGATCAGCTGCTGCTGTGATTCCCCACTCAGATACAGTGATATAAATACTCTGAGTGGTGCAGTGAGAGTAATATGGAAAAAGATGATCCGCTGTGGCAACTCTTAACGGGAGCAGCTGAAAGAAGAAGAAGATGCAGTGAGCGTAACAATGCTAAAGCAGTTATGGTATTTGGAATACTATGGCTATTCCCTGGACCATTATATTGCTACAGGTTAATTACAATCAGATGCATTACACTAATAAACAATATGCAGTTAATTTCAGTGTATTTATAAAGCCGCGTCAGGAATGTGGGTCTAAGAAAGAAAGGGTGACCACACAGGAACAGTAGCACTGCTTTGACGCTGGGTGCCGCCAGTCTGCAAAACCGAGCGGAGAAATTGCGTACGCCAGGGTATGAGGTACCGTGGAAATGTGCATGGCTTTATGGCAAGTTTAGGTTTTATACACCTCGATTTGAGCGTGGAAACGTTCGTACGCAACATTTCTGTGCGTACGTACCGTTTATACGAGGCCCCTGTTGCTTCCTGTCTTGCTATATGGTTGCAAGACATGGACGCTATCCAGTAACCTGAGACGAAGACGGGACTCCTTTGGTACTGTGTCTCATCGGAGTATCCTTGGATACCGCTGGTTTGACTTTGTGTCGAATGAGCGGTTGCTCACGGAGTCCCGAATGAAGCACATTATCTGCATTGTGAGGTAGCATCAGTTACGGCACTACAGCCACGTGTCATGATTCCCCGAGGATGATCCGGCTCACAGGATCATCATTGTTGAGGACCCAAGTGGCTGGACCAGGCCAAGGGGATGCCCACGTAGCATGTACCAGTGCATGCTCCTCAACCAGACCTGAGAAAGAAACAATCTATGGTAAGTAACAGCAGAAAAGATTATTTAGCTCAGTAAATGATTTAGCTAAACTGGTTAAAAGGAAAACTATTATGTAAATTGGCTTTATTTAATTGCTTTAAAGTCACATATTTCTCTAAAAATGACACATTGCCATTACTGAATTAGCCATCCCTTTTTCATCAACATTTTAATGACAGAAAAACTCCATTTACAGTCCCAGTTACAAAAAATATACAACACTAAGGAAAAAGCTAATCCAAAAGAAGTGATTTGTAAATTTACTTTGACTTTCATACATAAACAGTATAAAGACAAGACGTTTGATGTTATACCTAATCAACTTTTTTTTTCTTTTTGATGAATATATAGGTTTATATCGATTTTAAAAAGAAAGTCAGGATGGGGTAGTTTTGGACTACTGATGATGCAACAAGTTAAAATAAAAAAAGCGTCCAAAAATGACTAAATAATCAAGCACTTTGACAACAACGTTCCCCAAAAACAAATCAGTATGATTTTGAGGATTTCACCCTCTATAGTCCATCCATCCATCCATTTTCCAACCCGCTGAATCCGACCACAGGGTCACGGGGGTCTGCTGGAGCCAATCCCAGCCAACACAGGGCACAAGGCAGGGAACCAATCCCGGGCAGGGTGCCAACCCACCGCAGGACACACACAAACACACCCACACACCATGCATACACTAGGGCCAATTTAGAATCGCCAATCCACCTAACCAGCATGTCTTTGGACAGTGGGAGGAAACCGGAGTGCCCGGAGGAAACCCACGCAGACACGGGGAGAACATGCAAACTCCACGCAGGGAGGGCCCGGGAAGTGAACCCGGGTCCCCAGGTCTCCCAACTGCGAGGCAGCAGCGCTACCCACTGCGCCACCGTGCCGCCCACCCTCTATAGTGAATAGTGTAATTAAACGATTGAAGGAATTGGGTGAAATATAAGTGTGTAAAGGGACAGGCCGAAAATCACTTCTGAATGCGTGTGATTTCCGATCCCCACAATGTTACTGTCTTAAAATTCTTCATGCATCTGTAATGGATATCATGACATGTGCTTGGGTAAATCTTTATCAGTAAACATAATTTGCTGCTGCAGCCACGGATGCAAGTTAAAGCTTTACATCACTGTCCAGATGTACCAAAAACGTCTCTAGTAGCACAGTGGAATTATGTTTTGTGGTCCAACAAGTCAACATTTCAGATGGTTTATGGAAATTTAGTCATTGTGCTCTCTTGGCCATTCTGGAAATGGGCCATGCAAACTATTATCAATGTCAGGTCCAAAGCCTAGTGTCTAACATGGTATGGTGGTGTGTCAGCACCAATGGCATAAGTAAATTGCACATCTGTGAAGGCATAATTAATTCAGAAAGACGTGCACAATTTTTGAACCATCATCTGCTGCCATCCAGATGCTGTCTATTCCAGGGACGACTGCATGTTTTTTAGTAGGGCAACACCAAACCAAATTCTGCCAGGATTACAAGTGCATGGCTACATAATCAGAGACAGCAAGTACTAAATTTGGCCTGCCTTACCTGTCTGCAATTGAGAATGTGGCATATTATGAAGTATAAAATATGCTAACCACGGCCCTGTAGAACTGTGCAGCTGAAGACCAGAATAATGGATGAATGGGGGAAAATTTTCACTTATTAAACATAACTTCTGTTTTCAGTGCCCAAATGCTTCATAAGTGTTATTAAAGGAAATAGTGACGTTACAAAGTGGTACACATTTGACTGTATCATCTTTTTTGGAGTATGTTGGCAGTCATCAGATTTAACTTGAGTGTATATTAAAAAAAACACACACATTGACAAGGTGAAACATCAAATAATTTGTAATTGTAGTGTTTTCAATTTAGTTCGGGATTAAAATAATTTACAAATCACCAATTTTTGTTTTAATTAGCAGTTTCCATACTGTCCCAAATTTTTTGGAATGGGGACTTTTACATTGGTATTCAAACTTGAATCAGTTTACAAAGACAAATGATCGTAAAATGATATCATAATGCTTTTTTACATTACTTGATAATCATATTTGCAACATGTTTATCAGGAAAAAATAATATTTAAATCATTAAATAGCTGGCCTTTACTTATTACTGATTAAGATTGAAGACACTACAGTTACTGGATCAAATACTAAAACTCACAAATGAATGAACAAGATATATAATAAAAACACCCCACAATAATATACATATAATTGTCCTTTATTGAGAGTAGTTAATTGCATCAACTTACAAAAGAAAAACCTATCCTTTTAGTGAGTATCTTCATATTTTTAGCAATCTATCTTAATCAGAGGTTAACTACTGCCTTTAACTAAACTTCTTTCTTAAACAGGTATTCTGTTGGTTTTAATTAAATGACATGATGAGGTAAAAATAACTATAAATTTAGAATTTTAGAAAAAACATCTGAGAAAAATGTATTGTGAAATGTGAGAAAAAATAAATAAAAACACAATAACACAAGCATAAATAAAATAAGTATACCCTGAAGAAATAGTTTTGATTATTTCATGTGATATTTTTTTTTTTTTGGTGCTGAATTCAAAAACACATTTTTAATTGTAAATTATTGTTTTTAAATCCTTTTTTGCACCACAATTAAATATAAATGTTTTACTGTAACTTATTTGAATGTAACTATTTTCTGAATTTAAAATCTATGTTTTAAAGTTTAAGAACTTTAATTCTCATACTGTTGGCTCATACAGTATATGGGAACCTATGTTCTGTGCATATTACTCTGTCAGTAGTCAGGGCATACAAAATTCCCATGTTTTCTCTGTAAGTGGAACAACAAAGCCAAGAATTTACATTGGGCTCAGAAGGAATGGATAGCTGGAAAACAGGTACAACTTCGTGACAACAGCATCATCAGACGTTTCTTGGTGGATCAAGTAAAGGGCTTCTACCACAGTTTCACATTAAGCTTCATTTAATGAAGCATTTTATTGTTCAATCAAAACATGGAGCCTGTTTTATGTATTTATGCCAAACACTTCTGGGTTAGTATAAGGCTAAATTGAGAGAAGGCTTTTTTTTTCTTGACCTGATATTAGAAAACTAATGGGCGGAGTGGTGGCTCTGAGGCTAAGGATCTGCGCTGGTATCCCGAAGGTTGCCGGTTCGAATCCCCGTCACTGCCAAAAGAGATCCCACTCTGCTGGGCCCTTGATCAAGGCCCTTAACCTGTAATTGCTCCAGGGGGCGCTGTACAATGGCTGACCCTGCGCTCTGACCCCAAGGGGTATGCGGAAAAAAACTAACAAACACTGTTGTAAGTCGCTCTGGATAAGAGCGTCTGCTAAATGATGTAAATGTAATTTTTGATGAAGAATGTAATGAAATGATAGACTTGGGTATAATTCAAAGAAGTTAGACTACTGCAGACTACTGAATATGAATTTAGAGCTTCTTGAATTATTACTTCACGTATTAATTTGGGCCAGCATTTCTTCCACTCATGTCCTCCACAGATTTGTACATCCACTACTTAGTGCATGCACTTCATTGATGACTCATCACTCAAAAAACAATACTCGACAGAGCCCAACAACACAACTATGATGGGTAAAAATGCCAGCTTTTGTTTCATTGTGTATTTCATGTTGCATTCCTTTTCACAGAATAAACTAATAATAATATTAATTAAATAAGTACATATATAACAAGAAGCAAAAACACATTTCATGATAGAATTATTTACACTCATATGATTTTTTTGTAAATCTAATGTCACATTTCACAATGCATTTATTTATTTATCAGTCTGCCTATCTATTTATTAATTTATGTGTGTGTATTTAAATTTTTTTCTAAATATTCCTCAATAACCAGCGTCCTGCTAATTGCATGGCATGAACATGTGAACAGTATCCTTTTATCTGTGTAACTCAATAATTTTATACACACTTGTCAGAAAGAGATTCCAGTGCAAAATGCCACTCCAAGATCAACAAAGAAATATCTACATTTTTAAAATCGCTGTGCAGAATATTTCTTTTTCAGGATATTTTATTGTAGGACAGATTTCCTGTATAATAGCTGTATTAAAAAATATGTGTTGGATTCAATATTTGGTGGCATCACAAAATAAGATTTTTTTAAATTATTTTTAAATTGGTCAAACAGATGTAGAGTATTTGGTAAACAAATGTACAAAAGTAGTAATTAGTAAATGGTATTGTTTTGTAGCAAGGATGGTTGTACTGCATTGCTTTCACTGTCCCTTGTTGCATCATTTTCTGCTCCCTGCATTACATGCTGTCTATGAAATAAGTTTTGCTGAAGAGATAAATATTCCAATGCACTAATTACACATGGTAAATTAAGAATTCTGAACTGAATCTCTTGATTTAAGTTACAGGTTTTTAATACTCTCTCTATATTTTTTGTTATTTGCTGATACTAGCAGTATTATAATAGTGAGTTTTCCGTACACTTTCCAGACCTTGAAAGTGTATTTTTGCAAATAATAAATGAATATTATTCATGATATTCATTTATCATGGCAGCAGACGTGTAATGTTTTAAAGACGTTTCCATGTGTAATATCATCACATTGTTATATAAGATGTAAAAATATTGCAGTTTGAATGTTTTTGAGGGAATGTGCTTTGTACTTCAGTTGTACTACAGAAAAAAATTACCTCTTAAAACTGGATAATTATAAGATTTCATTCCAGTAAGCTTGCACTTTGTTATTGCACTGGGTTTTCACAAGAAGGCATTCACCATCTGAAAGATGTTTGTGGAAATGCAAGGACCATAAAGGAAATGTTTTAAAAAGTAACATAATATGTTATTTGGCACAACATGACACAACACAGCAACTGCACAACTGTACAGCACTGCATGGAGACAGTAACTTTTTTATGCAAGGACTGGAAGAAATACTGTCAAAAACCAAGCCAAAGTCAAAAATGAAAATCAATCCCATCTTTCAAACAAACTAGTAAAGTAATAAAAAAAATCAGAGGTCAGAACATAGAGCAAGAGATCAGGGACTGGCTAGGCAATCAAAAGGTCAGAGCAAGGGAAAAATTCAAAACAACCATCTTTCACATGGTGATTCAAGGCTTATTTATAAAACTTGGATAAAACATGGTCGTTCGAGTCAATCTTTAAACCCTTAACTTAAAGTTAGGGTCACAACCTCTGTGAACACACTCCCAGCAACCAAAGGACGCATCATGGCAAGAGAATCTACAAAATTGTGACACTGGAAAGAAAACACAAAATATCATCACAGTAAAATATAAACTTTGTTAACATGCATACAACACAAAAATAGAACAGATTTAGAAACTCTGTGTGTCAGAACCCTATAATCAATATGTAATTAGCCAGAAACTCTGTAAGAATTTGCACAAGAAATTTTTGAAACAAATAACAAACTATTTTTATTAGGTCGACTACATGTAAAATGAACTTAAATTTAAACTTGTCAAGTACTCATAACATAGCCCACCTTCATAGCAACTCACTTCTTAGAGGTTCAACCTACAAGCATCAGTCTTTGCAGAAAGGAAGCTGAGCAACAAGGGTAGAAAACAGACTCAACTGTTACCTGCACCAGCAGTTAGAGGAAAAGCAAACAATGAGCCAGGATGAGTAGCTAAATATATTGCATTAAACCCATAACTGATAGCAATATCCCAAAGAAATAAGGCAAAATGCCTATACAGTAGAATAAATTACAATATTGTGGCATCTACATAAAATCAATGTTTATATAATTGATATAAAGTAGCTATTTTAATAACTAATTATTTAGGGCCTCTATTCTGCAGATATATTTACCTGACTGAGTTTTCACTTTGCCCAGCGAAGTCATCCATCCATCCATCCATTATCCAACCCGCTGAATCCGAACACAGGGTCACGGGGGTCTGCTGGAGCCAATCTCAGCCAACACAGGGCACAAGGCAGGAACCAATCCCGGGCAGGGTGCCAACCCACCACAGGACACACACAAACACACCCACACACCAAGGCCAATTTAGAATTGCCAATCCACCTAACCTGCATGTCTTTGGACTGTGGGAGGAAACCGGAGAGCCAGGAGGAAACCCACGCAGACACAGGGAGAACATGCAAACTCCACGCAGGGAGGACCCGGGAAGCGAACCCAGGTCCCCAGGTCCCCAGGTCTCCCAACTGCGAGGCAGCAGCGCTACCCACTGCACCACCGTGCCACCCCCCCAGCGAAGTCAGTCTAATGAAACTACAACACAATGCATAGCAATAGACATCATCTTTCATGCAACATTTAATTGCTATGAAGCAGCAGTCCAAACATAGTCTTTTGGGCATACTTAAAAAGTAAGGAAATATTCAATTAAAGTGTATCTTTTTCTGTAAATCTGGTATATTTAACAAAATATTCTATTTAATTAACTCATTACCATTTAATCTACAGCATTTTGTTTTGCATATTTCTCCTAAAACATACTGCAAAATATTTAATGTTATTGTAAAATATTGGTAACAACTTTAAAGCATTTATTGGTAATATGTTAAATGTTTGTTCATTTAGAAATCTGAGATCAATGCCTTTATGTAATAAAAGAAACTTCATTTTTTATTTTATATTTTTTGCAAGCACATACTGTAATCTCTGTCATTAATGTCTGTTTCCCTCATTTATCTTATCTGCTTTCATTACAGGAGATCTTTCTAATACAACAGACAAAAATCTAGAATAGTAAATATTTACAGTAATTCTGAAAATTTTCCTTTACCTCACTATAGATTGCCCGAATGACAAAATGGAATGTGAAAAACACAGCTTAGGAGGACTGAACAGATAGTAATTGAAATAGTCTATTACAGTAGGACACTGGCTCAAGATAGCTAAGAATGTAATAGTAACGATTTTTGCTTTTAATCATGAAAAGCATAGCAATAAGCAATCTCTACAAACTAAAAATGACAAACTATTTTCCAAAACGTCAGAGAATTTTAGTTTTACTGTGAATCTGTAAGCAAATTCATATAATATTGTAATGATTATATTCAAAGTGTTTACTAGCAAACCCACTGGCAAATATTACTGCCTTCTCTCCTTGTTGGCCCATCAAGCAAGATCCAAAGTCTATTAATCATTTAAATAGTTTGTACTTATAATCCAGTATCTTAAAATAACACTAATTACAACCCCAATTCCAATGAAGTTGGGACATTGCGTAAAATGTAAATAAAAACAGAATACAATGACTTGCAAATCCTTTTCAACCTATATTCAATTGAATACGTTACAAAGACAAGATATTGAATGTTCAAACTGATAAACTTTATTGTTGTTTTGCAAATCTTCACTCATTTTGAATTTGATGCCTGCAACACGTTCCAAAAAAGCTGGGACAGGGGCAGCAAAAGACTGGGAAAGTTGAGGAATGTTCAAAAAACACCTGTCTTGAACATTCCACAGGTGAACAGGTTAATTGGAAACTGGTGTTTGTCATGATTGGGTATAAAAGGAGCATCCCCAAAAGGCTCAGTCGTTCACAAGCAAGGATGGGGCGAGGTTCACCACTTTGTGAACAACTGCGTGGGCAAATAGTCCAGCAGTTTAAGAACAATGTTTCTCAACATACAATTGCTAGGAATCTAGGGATTTCATCATCTACTGTCCATAATAGCATCAAAAGATTCAGAGAATCTGGAGAAATCTCTGCACGCAAGCGGCAAGGCTGAATACCAACACTGGATGCCCGTGACCTTCGATCCCTCAGGTGGCACTGCATTAAAAACCAACTTCATTCTGTAAAGGATATTGCCACGTGGGCTCAGGAATACTTCAGAAAACCATTGTCAGTTAACACAGTTCGTCGCTACATCTACAAGTGCAAGTTAAAACTCTACCATGCAAAGCGAAAGCCATATATCAACAACACCCAGAAACGCCGCCGGCTTCTCTGGGCCCGAGCTCATCTGAGATGGACTGACGCAAAGTGGAAAAGTGTGCTGTGGTCTGACGAGTCCACATTTCAAATTGTTTTTGGAAATCATGGACGTCATGTCCTCCGGGCCAAAGAGGAAAAGGACCATCCGGATTGTTATCAGCGCAAAGTTCAAAAGCCAGCATCTGTGATGGTATGGGGGTGTGTTAGTGCCCATGGCATGGGTAACTTGCACATCTGTGAAGGCACCATTAATGATGAAAGGTACATACAGGTTTTGGAGCAACATATGCTGCCATCCAAGCGACGTCTTTTTCAGGGACGTCCCTGCTTATTTCAGCAGGACAATGCGAAGCCACATTCTGCATGTGTTACAACAGCATTGCTTCGTATTGAAAATGTGTGGCGTATTATGAAGTGCAAAATATGACAACGGAGACCCTGGACTGTTGAGCAACTGAAGTTGTACATCAAGCAAGAATGGGAAAGAATTCCACCTACACAGCTTCAACAATTAGTGTCCTCAGTTCCCAAACTCTTATTGAGTGTTGTTAAAAGAAAAGGTGATATAACACAGTGGTAAACATGCCCCTGTCCCAGCTTTTTTGGAACATGTTGCAGGCATCAAATTCAAAATGAGTGAAGATTTCCAAAACAACAAAAAAGTTTATCATTTTGAACATTTGATATCTTGTCTTTGTAGTGTATTCAATTGAATATAGGTTGAAAAGGATTTGCAAATCATTGTATTCTGTTTTTATTTACGTTTTACACAACGTCCCAATTTCATTGGAATTGGGGTTGTATTGTCTTCTCACTATAAACAGAATGTAATCCATACATATCAACCCTCACAAGATATATGTATCTCAAGTTTATCAAAAAATGTCTCCGTATTAGAGTCTTTGAAGTTCAGTATATAAAAAACACAAAAACAGTTTTTTTGATGCATGTGGCAGAAAGCTTTGTGTCTTACGCACAGTTGTGTAAGTGTGTTTCTACAAGATATTGAATTTGTGCTCAGTAAACAATGTGACTATGTGAAACCTCTCATTCTCTCTTCATTCACTTGAATTGAGAACGATGCCCATCATTGTTATATGTACTGGTTTTTCCGTGAATATGATTTTTTTAGCTAGTAATGTTGATCCTAATATTTGTAAGATAGGTCTTGATGGAATAACAGAACCCCTGCCTATACCAGTTTTCGTGACCATGGATCAGCTGGGAGTAGAGAAGTATCCTCAGATGGAAGTCATGCATTCCTAATCAATGCCTATTAAGCATAGCTAAAAGATTAATGTCTTCATTATTGGTCATGTTTGCCTTGGTGATAGACTTTTAAAAGTTTCTAGTAAGTATCATAAGGTTCACTATTGTACATGGCCTTATAAATCATTAACTTGATTTGCTTATAGCAGTCACATTTCTCAACCACTGAACACTGCATTTTTCCTAAAGGAGGTGTTAGGTTGAACTTCTTCCTTAATGATTAGCTTCTGTGACAGTTGGATGGCAAATCGAACACTGTTAACAATTTCCAACATGAAAAATTGTTTCAAAGTTTATTCAGAGGTGGCTCAATTAATATCACATGCTAATCATCTGTTAGAGGAACATTTGTAATTGCATTAGCACAACTGAAACCTTTATATTGCTTAATAAGGCAAGTCTCCCTGCGTGGAGTTTGCATGTTCTCCCCGTGTCTGCGTGGGTTTCCTCCGGGTGCTCCGGTTTCCTCCCACAGTCCAAAGACATGCAGGTTAGGTGGATTGGCGATTCTAAATTGGCTTTAGTGTGTGCTTGGTGTATGGGTGTGTTTGTGTGTGTCCTGTGGTGGGTTGGCACCCTGCCCAGGATTGTTTCCTGCCTTGTGCCCCGTGTTGGCTGGGATTGGCTCCAGCAGACCCCCGTGACCCTGTGTTCGGATTCAGCGGGTTAGAAAATGGATGGACGGATAATAAGGCAAGTAAATTGCCTTTCATTTGGTTGTAAGGTACTAGCATTCCTAAAGTTCAATTATGGGTTAAAAAATGACCAAAACAAAACAGCTTTCTCAAGAAACATGCCAGTGTGTTGTTTTTGAAAGGAATGTTAATCTTTATTCCACACAACAGATTACTAATAAACTGAAGATTTCATGCAAAAGTGTTCACTACTGTTTTGAGAGAAAAGGGCAAATTGGATCTCACTAGGATAGAAAAAGGAGCAGAAGGCACATATGTACAGTTGTGCAAGACAATATGTACATTAGAATCATGCAGTTGGAGAAACAGGTACTCATTTAGCTGTTTCCTTAATTAGTATATGCCAAATATCAGTGTCATATACCAGTGTGAGATCAGCGATTTATTTGAGTTCAGCCTTTTTAATCCAAGAATCACTTTTCCCTCTTTAATTTATAAACACCCTTGTACCTCTTTGACAGTCCCTGTTATTGAAACATACGAAAAATGCAAGTTTATAGCATATGCTATTTCGGTGTTTTAGTGTAATTTGCTCTTAGTGTTCCTGATACATTTCACCTCTTTCTTGACCATTCTTTTAATACTAATGTACTGAAAGAATCTCTTTGAGTCATCTGTCACCCTTTCTATATGATTACTCTCCAGTTGCCTTTTAACTTTCTTAATCTCCTTTTCAACCTTTGCTCTCATACATCCCACAGTTAGCACTGGAGTAATGTTATCTTAATTTCTTCTATGTCTTTGACAACTGTTTTTTTCCTTTGCTGTCTCATTTTATCTCTTTATTCATCCACTGGGGAGTTTTTAAAAATTTCTTACTGCTTCTAAATTTCTGTGTTAAATTTTCCTGCATTATATGTATACTTTTAAAAATTCTCCACTGTTCCTATACCTGCCTCCACACATCAAAGCCTATCCAAGTTTGTTCCTTTTAGACTGTTCCATATTAGATACTTTTGTGGATTAATTTTTTGCTTCTGCCTAATTAAGATAAAGAAATTTTAATTGCATCTTTATTACTTAAATGAGTGCATTCACAACTTCTTGTTTTCTTAACCATCTCACAATTTACAATGGGACTAATAGAAAAGCAAATTAAAACAGTAACAACAGCTCACTATGTTATTAAATCACAGATTTTTGGGTGATGGTGCAATTATGCTCTTATACTTAATATTCAGAGGAACCTATTTGAAATTTATGATTAAACCACTACTATAGTAAACATACTATATGTAAACTGATAAAAAAATAAAGGAACACTTTTTAATCAGAGTATAGCATCAAGTCAATTAAATTTTTGGGATATTGATCTGGTCAGTTAAGTAGCAGAGGGGATTTGTTAATCAGTTTCATCTACTTTGGTGTTAATGAAATTAACAACAGGTGCACTAGAGGGGAAATAATGAGTTAACCCCCAAACCAGGAATGGTTTAACAGGCTGAGGCCACTGACATTTTTCCCTCCTCATCTTTTCAAGCTGTTTTTTCACTAGTTTTGCATTTGGCTACGGTCAGTGTCACTACTGGTAGCATAAGTCGATACCAAGACCCTATAGAGGTTGTACAGGTAGTCCAACTTCTCCAGGATGGCACATCAATATGTACCATTGGCAGAAGGTTTGCTGTTTCTCCCAGCACAGTCTCAATGGCATGGAGGAGATTCCAGGAAAGAGGCAGTTACTCTAGGAGAGCTGGACAGGGCTGTAGAAGGTCCTTAACCCATCAGCAGGACCGATATCTGCTCCTTTGCACAAGGAGGAACAGGATGAGCACTGCCAGAGCCCTACAAAATGACCTCCAGCAGGACACTGGTGTGAATGTCTCTGACCAAACAATCAGAAACAGACTTCATGAGGGTGGCCTGAGGGCCTGACATCCTCTAGTGGGCCCTGTGCTCACTGCCTGGCATCATGGAGCTTGGATAGCATTTACCATTGACTAACAGAAATGACAGGTCCACTACTGGCACACTGTGCTTTACACAGACAAGAGCAGTTTCACCCTGAGCACGTGACAGACATGAAAGGGTCTGGAGAAGCTGTGGAGAATGTTATGCTGCCGTAACATCGTTCAGCATGACCGGTTTGGTGGTGGGTCAGTGGTCTGGGGAGGCATATCCTTGGAGGGACAACAGACCCCTACAGGCTAGACAACGGCACCTTGCCTGCTATTAGGTATCGGGATGAAATCCTTGGACCCATTGTCAGACCCTATGCTGGCGCGGTGGGTCCTTGGTTCCTCCTGGTGCATGACAATGCCCAGCAAGTGTATGTAGGCAGTTCCTGAAGGATGAAAGAATTGATACCATTGAGTGGCCCCTACGCTCACCTGACCTAAATCCAATAGAACACCTCTGGGACATTATGTTTCGGTCCATCCAACGCCACCAGGTTACACCTCAGACTGTCAGTTCAGTGATGTCCTGGTCCAGATCTGGGAGGAGATCTCCAGGACACCATCCGTCATCTCATTAGGAGCATGCCCCGACATTGTCAGGTGTGCATACAAGCACATGGGTGCCATACAAACTACTGAGCACGATTTTGAGTTGCTGCAATGAAATTTTGGCAACATGGACTAGCATAACGCATCATTTTTTCAGTTTGATTTCCAGGGTGTCTTTGAATTCAGCCCTCTGTACAGTAGGTTAACAATTTTCATTTCCATCAAACAATGTGGTATCCTTTCATTCCTAACACATTACTCAGTCCATACCAGTATAGATATCCAGTATGATTTTTCCCCCCATTGAGTTCTGAGTTCAAAGTGTTCCTTTAATTTTTTTGGAGTCCCAAATGAGTCACATTACCTGCATTGTGAGGGAGCGTCAGTAACGGCATTACGGCCATGTGGTGTGATTCACTGAGGGTAACCAGCTCACAGGATCCTCACTATTGAGGGCCTGAGTGGCTGGACCCGGCCAAGGGGATGCCCATGTAACACCTGGTAGGTAGATGGTCATTTCTGGAGGGGACTGGACCGTGTGTCTGCCTGAAGGGTTGCCAACCAGGATCCCATACTGTTTTGTCGTGTGGTAGGTGCAGCAATGCACTGTACCAGTGCATGCTCCTGACCTGACCTGACCTATAGTAAACACACTCAATAACCCTTTTAAAATAAATTAATTGCATCAATATACAGTATGTAAATCTTGTATGTATTATCTGAACACTCTAAATATACAATATTATAATATTCCAAAACAGATAGATGTAAATTGTAAAACTACAATTACACAGTCCCAACTGAGTGCTTTACTGAAGAAGACGATAATCAATTTAGATTAAAACTGACAATTAAAGTAGATAAAAAATTGATTGTGTTTTCCCTAGAAATATAGCTCCCCAGGTAAAAGGTAACAGTTTATTACCAGCAAATCCAAAGTCTCCAAGTAGAAGAGCTCCTGACTGAAGATGCAAAGTTGAAAAAAAAGAAAGCTTCAACAATTTTAACTGTTTATTAAAAATAATATTAAAATCTACAATACACTTAAACACATTCTTCAGATTTAACCAGAGATTTTATGTATTAAACACTGTGCTAGATAGGTCATCATTAGTTCAAATGAAAACAACTAACAACATAATGTGAGATGCAATAATCTCACATTTGATTAAGGATCATAACTTTACAGACTCACTAAGCTTTCCCTAAAACTATTCTAAACAATAATACTTTTTTTTTCTTCAAAAGTACACTAGAGCTATCGTCATAATTTTTTATTGATACTTATTTTTTACTTTTCTTAACTATTATAAACATGATGCAATTTTAATCTTGATCCATGCCCTCCTTGGAACTTAAATCACTACCCTCTACTGGTAATATTCATTATTGAAAATTACTTTAATTTTATTGGATGAAGACTTTATTAAATTCATTTCTCCATAAAGTACTATTTCATTTTTTTAATTTATTAAAAGCAAGTAATTTTCCATACAAGCAAGTCAAACTTGACAAACTAAGTTTAAATCAGTACCCACCCATGAGAAAAATAGCGAGGCTAACAGCCAGAGTAAAACTTTAACAGTAGAAAAAAAGTGGGAGAAAATAATTTTCCCCATTTTAAGTGCTTATTGTAAAATGTTATTGATTAGATCTTGCAAGGTTTTAAGTGAGCAATTTGATCTTTTCCAATTTCAAATAGTATATAAAATCAGTTGCCAACTGACTTTAAAGAGTTGGGTTAGGATTCTTCCAGGTGAGCAAGACAAGTCTACATGCCAATAGTGAGCATGTAGGGCATTTCACTACCATTGTGGCCAAAAGTTTTGAGAATGACACAAGTATTGGTTTTCACAAAGTTTGCTGCTTCAGTGTTTTTAGATCTTTCTGTCAGATGTTTCTATGGTATACTGAAGTATAATTACAAGCATTTCATAAGTTTTAAAGGCTTTTATTGACAATTACATTAGGTTTATGCAAAAAGTCAATATTTGCCATTTTGGCCCTTCTTTTTCAAGACCTCTGTAATTCAAGGTACTTTCCACAGATTAATTAAGCAAAACAAGGATAAACCACATTTACTCAGACTATTATCATTCATCAATACCACGATAATTTCTAATGCAAGTATACTAAATACAGAATCAACCAGGTATTGTTAAGCAAAATTTAACCACTAAAGTAGAAAACAAACCTTCATTCTTATCAGAAAAAGGTTTTATAATTAAAATATTTATATATTAAGGCTGACAATCAGATCTAGTTAATATATCTAAAAATAAATATATACGGTATATATCTAAATTTTACTGAGGCATATGTACATGGCAACCCATTGAGTAGAAACAGTTTGACATTATTAAAGTTATTGAAAAGAATACAAAAGCAAATAAAATAGTCCATAGTGGTTTCGATTTAGGAAGTAGATAAAGTTCTTGATTTCTGAATGTGATTGTTTGACCAGAAGGAGGAGAGGAAAACAAAAAACTCCTACACTGCCAAAAATTAAATCTTAACAAGCCAGAAAATGTTGAAAAGAAATAACAGATCATGTTTTTTATTTTAACCCTTTAACAACCCCACCAAGAAAAAATCAATGGAAAAATTATTTGTTTGCATTTCTTATTCCTTTGAGTCAATAATAATCACAATCAATGATTTTTTTTTCAACACACCCCAAAGTTTTGTAAATATTAGCCTCTACCAAATGGTCGATATGTCTCTTTATGGTTAAAGTACAGAAAATACAGTAATCCCTCCTCCATCGCGGGGGTTGCGTTCCAGAGCCACCCGCGAAATAAGAAAATCCGCGAAGTAGAAACCATATGTTTATATGGTTATTTTTATATTGTCATGCTTGGGTCACAGATTTGCGCAGAAACACAGGAGGTTGTAGAGAGACAGGAACGTTATTCAAACACTGCAAACAAACATTTGTCTCTTTTTCAAAAGTTTAAACTGTGCTCCATGACAAGACAGAGATGACAGTTCTGTCTCACAATTAAAAGAATGCAAACATACCTTCCTTTTCAAAGGAGTGTGCGTCAGGAGCACTGAATGTCAGAAAGTGAGAGAAAACCAAACAAATCAATAGGGCTGTTTTGCTTTTAAGTATGCGAAGCACGAAGGAGGCAGCTCACACCCCCTCCGTCAGGAGCAGAGAGAAAGAGAGACAGAGGAAAACAAACAGTCAAAAATCAATACGTGCCCTTTGAGTTTTTAAGTATGCGAAGCACTGTGCAGCATGTCGCTTCACGAAGCAGCTGCACACAGAAGGTAACAACTCTTTCAGCATTTTTAGACGAGCGTCCGTATCGTCTAGGTGTGCGAACAGCCCCCCTGCTCACACCCCCTACGTCAGGATCAGAGAAAGTCAGCGCAAGAGAGAGAGAGAGAGAGAGAGAGAAACAAAAGTAAGTTGGGTAGCTTCTCAGCCATCTGCCAATAGCGTCCCTTGTATGAAATCAACTGGGCAAACCAACTGAGGAAGCATGTACCAGAAATTAAAAGACCCATTGTCCTCAGAAATCCGCGAAGCAGCAAAAAATCCGCGATATATATTTAAATATGCTTACATATAAAATCCGCGATAGAGTGAAGCCGCGAAAGGCGAAGCGCGATATAGCGAGGGATCACTGTACTACAAATACTACAAACAGCAGAAAAAGTTGAGTATAATACTAACCTTATAAATAAATAATCAACAAAAAATATTTTTTGGGCATTTGATCCATTTTATTTTTGGTTGTATGCCATAAAACATTGCTGGTTTTCATTTCAACAAACATTCTAAAAAACAAGAAAACATGAAATAAATACAGAAATAAATAAAGTAAATAAGATCAAAACATTGTTTGCATTCAAAAACTGAAAAAAGAAATGCAAAACACAAGCAAAATAGAATTTCTGACCTTTATTTTCCAACATACCATGTCTGTGTAGTGGTGCAACAGTGGTGCAACAGCATATGAAACCATATGAACATTCTGGTGATATACAGCATTGCTGATTTTCAATTAAACATTGAAAAACACATTAAAACATTTAATTTCTTACCTTTTTCTGACACACCTTATCTGAGTGATGGTGGAACAGCACAAATGCTTCTTGAACATTAGAACCCGTGGTGGTGCACTGCAAAACATTCCTGATTTGCGTTCAAACACAAGAAAACATTGTACTTCTGACATTTCCATCTTGACACACACTTTGGACAGTAGATGCATCACCCTCGCTTGTCACAGTGAAGTGGCCAATGCACCAAGCTGTTGTATTGCACATCTGCTTGTGGTTTTGGTTGTGAGGGTCTTGGGGTGTAGTGTTTCTTCTGTGGTGGTGGACTACTGGATGATGGTCGGCCAACTTTGGATGGTGGCTTGTTGACTTGGTTCAAACTATGAGTAACTGCCAGGCGGAATCTTTTGAGAGACATCTATTTCTGGTTCAGTTGCCCACATTCCCCCTTGTAGACCAGCCAGAAATTTGCAATGCACAGGTCAAGCACGTATCTGAAGAGGGGAATGTACCATCTCCTAAACTTGGCTGGGGATGAGTGATGGGCAGGGGATGGTGATCTTTGCTTTGAACTCTTTGCTCCAGCATTTGACAGTTGAAAGAGGCATGACCCCACAGGCATTGCTCAGAAGGTTGACACATTTGTTGCCAAACCATTTTCCTGCAATCACTCCTTCAGCAGACCTGTAATCAAAAGCTCCATGCCCTCTTTTCATCAGCTTTTTGTCTGTCATCAAGGAGGTTCCACCAGTATGATTTGGTCGGACAGTGGCAATGCACTTGACACCTAGGGAGGTGTTCCGGTTCTGGACCAATTTAAAACTTGTAAAATAGTTGTTGCAGAACACAAAAGAAAGCCTTGACTGTGTCATGGTTTGCAAAGTGTTGTCCTCACTGAGGGTAACATTGAAAAATGTGGAAATCCCTTGATAAAGCAGCAGGTCGCAGATGATACCAGATGAACTAGCTCTGCAGAACAATTTAAAACCCCACTTGTCTGGCTTGTTGGTAATATATTGGCGGAGATTGCCAGCCCTTGTGCCTTTATATGCTATCATGACCTCATCCACACTGTGCTTGCAAGTGGATGGTATCAGGAGAGATTGCTCACGAAGCATCTCAAAGAGTGGACGGACTTTGTAAAATAGGTCTCGACTCTCATTGCACTTTTGATTATCATTGAGATGAATAAACCGCTGCAACAGCTGTAATCTCTTCCTTGGCTTGATATCAGCTATCACATTGAAACATGACTTATGGTGCCAGTAGTCCTCCAGCGATGGGAAGTTGTAAACACCCATAAAGAGGAGGATTGCTGGGAAATCTTCACTTTCCTCTGGGCTAGTCTTGATTGGGTCCCCCCAACTCCTGGGCAGAGTAAAGATTGGTATGGTGAGCAATGTGTTCAATCATCTCATCAGTGAAGAGCATTTTGAAGTTCTGGAATGGTGTATGTACAGCCTCAGGGGGTTCAAATCGTGAATATGGAACCTGCAAGTCTTTAATGTCTTCATGCTTCCAGATTCTCCTTGTGCCTTTGTTTTGGCCTGAGGGGGAACTTGGGTCCAAGGTATCCTCTGGCTCCTCCAAGGAAACAGTTTTTAGGATGTGTTTCCCTTTTTTGCCCTTCTTACAAGACAGCTGTGCAGAAGATCCGCTTGTTGAGGGGGCCTCTTCTTCATTCAGGGATTCAAAAGAACTTTCATCACTAACCTCTGCATAGGTGGGGTAATAATCAGGATCCTCTACTGGGTCATTATCATCACTGAGATCAGCATCAGAGTCTTGAGAATTTTCTGGTACAAGGGCCAGAATGTTTTAGCATTCATCTAGTAAATGTGGCATATTTATGATGGAATATATTTAAATATGTCACATTTACAGCTATGAATGATTAGAAGTTTTTATTTCTTAGAAAATGTTCAATTTTAATTGTTAAAACTAACTATTTTAAAACATTACCTTAATTTGTTATGTTTACCATCAATTGACAAATCAACAGTGTGGGGGAGCATGTTTTAAAAAAATTATTAAACATTTATTACAGTTGTTTTCTGGTATCAAGTAACATAATTCTGTTCACTAAGGACTAAGACAGTGTTATATGTCAAAACAATATACTTACCTTTCAAAGTTTTATCCAAAACAGTCCATGTGTCTGAAGTGATTTTCTTGTTTCTGATTTCCTGGTTGGAGGGGGCCTGAAGAGGCATACTGTTTCCAGACACAGTGACATCTAGTATATTTTTTTAGCATAACATGCATCAGCCAAGTGGTAGACATTGCTCCATCAGGTTGAATTAAGTTATGCACTCCCCTCAATTAAATATAGTGACTCAAAATATGCTACACCATATGGTTGAGCAGGCAGTTAAAGGGAATAACTGACTTTTGTAGATTTGCATGTGTAAGATATATAATCTAGTTTTTAGAAACTTTGTCTACAATTTACTTATTATGAAAAAATAGTTAATTATGAGGACATCTTAAAATTAAATAAGATATTTGTTATAGAGAGACAAAAGGTTTTCATGCTCTGCACTGTAAATTAAGAAATTCAAGACAACTTTACTTAAGTTAAGAATACAATGTATTTGTAATACTTAAAAGCATTTCATGTTTTCCTGTAATATATACTTTGATGACACAATTTTATGTTGCTGAAAAGTATTTTATTGGTATTCTTTTGTTTACAGTTTTTTAACTAAATACTTCTTACATTAAAAACAAAAAGTAGGTTTCAAATGTGGTAGAGTGAATGGCTTTAACTATTTTCACAAAATGTGTGAATAAAATCATTAAAAATGTAAAAACAATCATTAAAGACAGATGTACATGTGTATTTTTATACTTGACTTAATTATATGAGTTTACACATAAGCACTTCAAAGTGTACAGGCATTTCAGTTACTTGTTCATACAGATGAAAACACTGTGTCAAAGAACAATATAGACCACATTAGATATTCTCTATCAAATCCTCCTTTGCCCCCCCCCAAACCCCAGCTTTTGTTTCTTGTGATAAGTGAACCTTTGATGGCCTATATACTACTAGTCAGTAGTGCATATGTGCGCACCAATTCCATCACCAAGATATTATTTCAGAGGAATGTAGGTGTGGGTCTTAAAACTAATGGTGTGGGTCTTAAAACTAATGGCATAATAAGATGTGTAGTTAACAAACTCATCAGCATTGACCAACTCAGTAGTATGAGCTAGATCTGATACCTCAATTTCATAGGAAAGAAAATCAGGATTGAAAGTTATAGTGTCATACACCTGACATTCAAAGCAATACAATGAATAATTTGCAATGAATATATCTTTTATAAGTGCAAACACAGGGTTACCTTCAACTTCACTAATGATAATCACTGAATCCTGACAAACATACTTATTACCATTCACCTTGAGCCATTTCACAGACACCATATGATGCACCGTTTCTATGCCCAAAAGATCTTCCAGTTTATCCTGGACATTTTGCAAATTTCTCAAATGAGACACTGGTCCCATTACCACCACTTTGGAAAAAATGCTGCTGATGTTTTGACAGCTTTCAAACAGCTGGTTGTGCTTTACCAGGGACTTGCATACATTCTTGAAATTGAACTTGGAAGACCACTGTTTGAAAAATCAGTGATTGGATTCAAATCTCATGCACATATGTCTTACCATTGGACCTAATCCTTCAATCTGTGCAGGAATGTGCAAAAGATAATGCTGCTTTGACGTTATGGTGTTCTCAGGAAACAACTGCTTTATGTGAAGTGTTCTTTGATAAGCAACTTGAGTTTTAATAGAGTTGCTAGAGAAATTATTGGTGCAAATAGGATCTGAACTATCTGTATTAATTCAGTAAGAGCTTGAATATATGCATTTCTTTCACCACTGTCTAATACAAATGGTAAAATCTTGAGGCACACAAGCATTTAACCGGAAGATTGCTTCAATTTGGGTATCCTAGTACAGCACTATTGAATATGTCTAAATCAAAGTGCCCTGACAACACAAGCTGTTTCAACACACCTTTTACTTCTAGAGGTGTTACTCCCTCTAGTATTACATGCATGATACCTTGAGGAGTTTGCTTGATTAGATCAAATGATGGAAAGTCTACCAATTTGCTTTTCCTGGTAATTCCATATGTGGTTTTCAAACTGTTTCTTAAAAAATCAGTAGAAGCCCTCTCAATTTCATTACATTGTCTGATGTGCCTATTTAATATCCGTTGAACAAAGTTCTCCTCATCAAAGTGAATCTGCATGTCTTCAAGACTGTACTCACAGTGTCTGCACTTACAGAATGAAAATCCAACTCCTTCTTTAAATCCAGTTACCTCATGGTGAGCCAAGGTGTCTCCACAAAGTGAGACTAGTGCACCATAAACAGTTCTTTCACCAGCAACTATTTTGATTCTCACACCATTGTACAGCATATTCAGATCTTCCTGTATTCTCTTCAATATTACATCGACACCACACTGAGCAATATCACTTGCTTTTGCAATGACAAGTAAACATATAGCTGCCAGCTTAGATCTATATTTTGGATTTATATTCCCTAAGGTATAGTATACCATTAGAAATTTGTTTTATGTTGCATGTGACCCTAGAGGATTACATAGTTCTATTTCATCCATATACAGTGTCAGCTGTAGGGCATTTGGTCTAACAGAGAATAATGGACGTGATTTCAAAATATCACCATCAATGATGTCCTTTAAAAATCTAGCCTTGCACTTCTCTATACCTTTGTCAAACATGGCTAAAAACACAGGATGTGAAAATAATTGTTCCAAACATTTGACCAAAGGTATGTAGCCAAATGATTGAGATTGTATAGTTAGATGATACCTGTCTTTTATAACATGCAGACTGGGTAATCTCAGTTTCTTCTGCTTCACCAAACAGCTCCTTGATAGTTGAGTTCTACATATACGTAGTGGAAACTTTGGCAAATGGATCTTCAAAATAATCAAAAATGTAAATTGCCTCATTAAGAATCTGACCTGTAACTTCTAAATATTTCTGAAATACCACTGACATCTGATTTTTCAAACTGATCAGCAATGAAGCTTGGTAGTGTTACAATGTCATTGACTGCACTCTGTGGGTGGCTATAAAGGTAATATAATACACCTTCCTCCATTTCCATCAACAGCATCTGACATCATATAAATTGTACAGTATTTGTATAATTTTAAAGTTTGCCTTCATTCAGTTTTTCTATTGCCTCGCTATGAATGTACTGTACGTAATACTTGTCATGTGTATGCAATACTTGCCATCATGTCATCAGTCAGTCATTTTCTTTAACCTACTATAACACGGTCATGGGGGTCTACGGGAGCCTATCCCAGCTAGCATGGGGTGCAAAGCAGGCACCAGTCCATTGCAGGGTCAACACACATAAACACACACCCCCCAACCACACACTAGGGGCAATTTAGGATTTCAAGTTCACCTAAATTGCATGTCTTTGGACTATTGGAGGAAACTGGAGCACCCAGAAGAAACCCACGCAGACATGGGGAGAAGATGCAAACTCCACACATGGAGGACCCAGGACACAAACCCTAGTCTCCTTACTGCATGGCAGCAGCACTACCACTGCACCACCATGCTGCCCTTGTCATCATGTATACAATGTAATTTAGATGGTTAAGAAGACTAATATGGTATTACTAATATTTTAATAGCTTTCAATCTAATAGCAAACACTGATTAACTATTGTGCTTAATATCTTAAAAACATATGTTTGAACACTTGAATAAATTAACTATAGCAAGCCAACAATACTTGATTTAGAAAAGCAAGTGGCAGGGCATATGAACATGTGACACATATTACAAACTCTTCTGTCAAATTTGTACTGGTTTTATTTTCTTCTTTCACTATTATCGCCGTGCCTGTGAAAGATGGTGTTTCTCTTTAGCAGAGAGTACAAAGGCAGTGGCATGTTTTTTCACTGCATTCACATCAGGCTCTTCATATAAAGCACATTCTTTCAACTAAAGAAACCATTACAGGAAAAAAATTACTGGCGAAAGGGTTAACTTAAATGGAACGAATAATGCATAACTTACACAATTACTGCTACATAACACATTTTTATGGGAACTGACATGTGTAGATTCAGATAACATTTTATCCTGTTTATTCTGGGTCATGACTGCTGTGCCATCAGCTGTGGACAGAATGGCTTTGAGAGTTGAGACATCATGACTTGAGTCATTTTCATCGTTTAAACAGCCAACATCAAGCATACCATGATTTTCCATGCTTGTTGTGCATGCCTCATATGTTGCCTGAATGCTAGGCACATGAAATCTTTCGCTCTGTTCAATTCAAAAAGTTCTAGATGTACATAGCCCTGCATTGTCCTCCGTAGCTTTATGTGCCATTCGGTGTCCACTTCACCTGATACCCACAATTACAGCAGTGCAGGTGAGCAAAGAGCTGAGGAGACTTCGTGCCAGCAAAGCAGTGGGTCCAAATGGAGTATCGCTAGGACTGCTGAAGGCCTGTGCGTTGGAGCTGGGGAGTCCTCTACAGTGCATCTTCAACCTGAGCCTGGAACAGGGGAGAGTCCCGAGGCTTTGGAAAACATCTTGTATCACCCCAGTCCCAAAGGAATCACGTCCTGGTGAGCTGAATGACTTCAGGCCTGTCGCTCTGACATCACATGTGATGAAGACCATGGAGCGGCTGCTGCTTCACCACCTGAGGCCACAGGTACGCCACGCTCTTGACCCTCTGCAGTTCGCATACCAGGAAAAGGTGGGAGCAGAGGATGCCATCATCTATATGCTACACTGATCACTCTCCCACTTGGACAGAGGCAGTGGTGCTGTAAGAATTATGTTTTTAGACTTCTCTAGCGCCTTCAACACCATCCAACCTCTGCTCCTATGGGACAAGTTAACAGAGATGGGAGTAGATTCATACCTAGTGGCATGGATTGTGGACTACCTTACAAACAGACCTCAGTATGTGTGTCTCGGGAACTGCAGGTCTGACATTGTGGTCAGCAACACAGGAGCACCACAGGGGACTGTACTTTCTCCGGTCCTGTTCAGCCTATATACATCGGACTTCCAATATAACTCGGAGTCCTGCCACGTGCAAAAGTTCACTGATGACAAATCTATCGTGGGCTGCATCAGGAGTGGGCAGGAGGAGGAGTATAGGAACCTCATCAAGGACTTTGTTAAATGGTGCGACTCAAACCACCTACACCTGAACACCAGCAAAACCAAGGAGCTGGTGGTGGATTTTAGGAGGCCCAGGCCCCTCCTGGACCCTGTGATCATCAGAGGTGACTGTGTGCAGAGCGTACAGACCTATAAATATCTGGGAGTGCAGCTGGATGATAAATTAGACTGGACTGCCAATACTGATTCTCTGTGCAAGAGAGGACAGAGCCGGCTATACTTCCTTAGAAGACTGGCGTGCTTCAACATCTGCAATAAGATGCTGCAGATGTTCTATCAGACGGTTGTGGTGAATGCCCTCTTCCACGCAGTGGTGTGCTGGGGAGGCAGCATAAAGAAGAAGGACGCCTGGTGAGGATGGCAGGCTCTATTGTAGGCATGGAGCTGGACAGTTTGACATCCGTGGCAGAGCAACGGGCGCTCAGCAGGCTCCTATCAATTATGGAGAATCCACTGCATCCACTAAACAGTGTCATCTCCAGACAGAGGAGCAGCTTCAGCGACAGACTGCTGTCACTGTCCTGCTCCACTGACAGACTGAGGAGATCATTCCTCCTCCAAACTATGCAACTCTTCAGTTCCACCCAGGGGGGTAAACGTTAACATTATTCAAAGTTATTGTCTGTTTTTACCTACATTTTTATTACTCTTTAATTTTATATTTTTTTTGTATCAGTATGCTGCTGCTGGAGTATGTGAATTTTCCCTTGGGATTAATAAAGTATCTATCTATCTATCTATCTATCTATCTATCTATCTATCTATCTATCTATCTATCTATCTATCTATCTATCTATCTATCTATCTATCTATCTATCTATCTATCTATCTATCTATCTCTATCTGATATATTTGCAAGTGAGAAGATGTGGTGATTGGCGCTGTTTGACATGATAGTAAAAAGAGTTGTAAACTGTACTCCTGAGTGCAACCATCAATGTTGCAAATTGCATGGAAATTCGGACTATGACAGTGTACAGTATTTATGTGGTTCAGTCGTGCTCTTAATGTCACTGCCACAAAAAAGCAACAGATGAAGCAACGCCAAATCATTTTATTGTGGAAAGATATCTCTCACGACACAATGCTCAATTCCAGAGAAGAGCACCAAAATGATTGTTGTGTGATTGACTGGCGGAAGATTACATTATTGAGGAAAAGGGGGGTATCCTGTTACTCACTTGTAATATGCTTTCAAGTAGAACAGTATAACATGAAAAAGGAGAGCTTCAAGATAAAATACTATTGGTATCATCTTTAATTTCAAAATTAGTTTGTAAATATAAAACAATTTTCCTAATTTACTGTGTTAACTGCAGATGTAATTATGATTTGTAGGGGTTATGTAGACCCTATTTCAGGAGAGGCATAATCTCTGAAAATCACTACTTATGTACCGAGTGTAATCGTCCTTCTTAAATATTTGTGAGCGGGAACGTGCATCAACCAAAGAGTTTGGAAAATTGGTTGGTCTACTTCGCACAGCTCAAATCAATCAATTACATCTTGACTGAAGAAGGGGCCTGAGTTGCCTCGAAAGCTTGCATATTGTAATCTTTTTAGTTAGCCAATAAAAGGTGTCATTTTGCTTGGCTTTTCTCTATATTAATTCTGGTGAGTGATAAATGACTTGCCTTTTCAAATTTGAAAAGGTGCAAGTGTGTATATCTTGTGTTCTAGTAAAATTAAAACAGAATGCTAAATAAGCATTGTTACTTATGCATTTATCAGTTTGTAGTGATATACCTCATAAACAAATTAACTGTTAATGTCTTATAAATTAGTACCTTTTAAATAATTCATTATAAAAATTGATGATAAAGGACATAAAAGATAAGTCTTAATTGGACTTAAGCAGAACTGTACAAATTTAGGCCCACTTATAGATAAGGTCCTAACACCAAACATTTAGACTGGAAACCATCCTAATACAAACACCTGCTAACACAGTATGTGTTGTTGTTGCATGACATTCACAGATTTTTTTTTTTTGTAGTGCAATTTTTTAGAATATTTCACATTAAAAGTGAAAGTGGACCTATGTTTTAAATGGACTTTTACATAATACATTCAAATTATGATTTTTTTTTTCTTATCCATCACAGCATTAATTATTCAAGGTTACAGATATGAGGAAATTAAAAAAAATGTTCAGTTAATCCAGATGAGGTCAATCAGCTAAGATATGTTTGGAGTCCAAAATATGCCGCTTTAGTTTTGGAGTTGCTAACCTAACATTTCTAACAAGTAATACAAATCAATACATATATCCCAAATGTTTTTTTTTGTAAATACATGCCTGAGAAGCTTTTCTCAGTATGCTCAAACCTTAAGTTATATCATTCAGACTAGACAATGCGATACAAAATTCTTGTCTTCTGCAGATGACAGAAAGTTTAAATTTTGAACAATCGAATCTCCAAAAATTAAAACATCCTTAAGAGGTGTAGGCAAGTTGGGGGAACATAGAGGTTCAAAGCAGGTGGTGGTCTTCAGTGGAGAAGGAGTGAAGCTGACTCAGCCTGGTGTCCTGAATCGTGTGTTGCAGAGTCAATGATGTTGAGACTTCCAGAGTACTTTCAAGGGAGTCTTCTTGTAGTCCTTGTACATAGTATCAGGAGCATTGTGTGACTGAAGAATTATGGCAAAGGTTAAAGGTAAGGTTTTTAAAACAGTGGTAAGACCAGCAATGATGTATTGAGATGAGACATGAGTAGTAAAGAGAGCATAGGAGAAGAAGTTAAATGTCACAGAAATAAGAAAGCTAAGATGGATGTGTGGAGTTACAAAAATAAATAGACAGAATAAGAAATGAGACAATAAGAAGTACAACAAAAGTGGGAGAGATATCTAAGAAAGTACAGGAAAGCAAGATGAAATGGTATGGTCATTTGAACTGGAGAAACAATAACTATATGGGCAAAAGAGTGAAGGGAATGGAAGTATAGGAGAAGAGAAAGTGAGGGTGAAGACATACAGGACTTAGATGTTTTGAGAAGGATGATCAAGCATACCCACCCTACATTGAAGTAGAAATAGATGAAGAGGATGAGGAAGAAGGAGGAGGAGTATGCTTATGTGTATGCAATTTACCTTTATAAATCATAGTCATCTTGTAAATGTGTATATGTGAACATGCCTTGAACCCCACCCAGTTCCCACCCTGAGCCAACATTATATGAGCTATGCTAATCAACATATATAATCGTGATGCTGCAGACATTCAATGGTTGGTACAGCATTCTCTCATGTGATGCAAGACGCTGTCACCTGCATATGAGGAGTCCCGTGGTGTGTTTCACATAATAAATAATAATAATAATAATAATAATAATTCATTACATTTATATAGCGCTTTTCTCAGTACTCAAAGCGCTATCCACAGAGGGAGGAACCAGGAAGCAAACCCACAATTTTCCACAGTCTCCTTACTGCAAAGCAGCAACACCACCACTGCACCACCTGTGAGGACATGACATTTAAGCAGATAGTCAGAGAAAAGTGTAAGGCATCAGCTTCTGAGCAAGTAGCCACTATCACTGGGCACTTGTAATGACATGATTGCTGTTACAATGAATAGTATACTGTAGGACATATGATAAATTGTGGTTCAGCCAGTTAATTCACCAACAAGCCAGCCATCATGTACAGCAGTACCATGAGCAAGTCATCTGCCAATGCTACTTTGTCTGGAATTAAATTAATCATATTTTTCAGTCTCAACCTGGCATTGCAGATGACTTGTCTGCCACTGGAATGCCACTGCTCACAGTTAGCAAGAGCAGTGTCATCGCCAGGTGCCCTTGTTGCTATGAGTGCTGGTCATGTTAGGAAAACTGAATGTAGATGGAAAACAAAAAAGCTGCAGGTCTATCGAGTTGCATGGACAGAGAGTGTTAAAAAATTGAAAAAGCTCTCTTTAAAGCCAGATCAGACTACAATTCTAAAATAATTGTTAAAAATATTAATAGTCCTTGTGTACTGTTTAGAACAGTGGCTAATTTAACAAATGGGAATTCAGAACTACTGTGCAAAACACCAACAGACATTAGCGGTACAGACTTTATGAAACTTCTTTAATGAGAAAATTGAAAATATAAGATCCCAGATCCCAGTGCAAACCTAATACTAGCTACACAAACCCCATCTCATCCCTCATTCAACACTTTAGAAATTTTAATCCTATAACAAAACAGGAAGTCTTAATCTTAAATTCTTAAAAGAAACCTACTACTTGTTCCTAGATCCAGTGCCAACAAAACTAGTAAAAACCACAATCATAACCTCATTTATTTGGAATTCGAAATATCCACACATCCAAAGGGTGATCCTACGATGACTTAAATCAGAAGGCAGCATGACTCTACCTAATTTTCAATTTTATTACTGGGTGGTAAACACACAAGCCATAAAAACCTGGACACTGACACAAATAGGTGAACACACACTAGCTTGGTCTACAATAGAAATGAAATCCTGTAGTATAGTCTTTATATTCCTTACTTTGTACACTAGCATATACAAGGTATCCTCAATATACTAAAAACCCAATTGTCCTTCATTAACTCAGAATATGGAACCAATGTAGGAAGCACTTCAAGTTAGAGAATATTTTATCTGTGGCACCTCTACATGATAACCACCTTTTTCCACCATCTCAAACTTACACAGTTTTTAATATTTGTAAAATGTATGGGATTAAATCAATTGCGATTTGTATATACAGTAAATGTCTTTGCATCCTATGTACAATTACACTGTAGATTTAGTTTCCCATCAACAGAATTTTTCCACTATCTCCAAATTAGAAGTTTTACTAAACAAAATCTGCCCAATTTTCCTCACCTCCCACCTATTTCTATTCCAGAAGAGATATTGATCAGTCTTGAAGACTCAGATAGCATTTCTATAATATATAAAACCATTTTAAAGTCCCTTCCTTTTAAAGATCCCAAAGTACATTGGGAAAAGGATCTCTTACAAGACATTTCAGAAAAGGAATGAAAGACAGCCATGCACAGAATTCACTCTAGCTCCATATACGCAAAGTATTCAGTCATTCAAGTAAAACATTTTTATCGAGCACATCTATCTTGGTTAAAATTGTCCAAAATGTTTCCAGGGCGATACCCACCTATGAAGGTTGCAATCAAGCTCCAGCTTCACTAAGCCACATGTTTTGGAAGTGTACCAAATTAACATCATTCAGGACAAAAAATTTTAACTGCCTATCAATCAGCCTTGGTGTTACAATCACTCCTAATCCATTAATATCTGTGTTTGGTGTACTTCCAGATGGACTTAAAGTGGAGAAGGACAAACTGTAATTGCCTTTATTTCACTATTAGCACGTAGACTTATCTTGCTCAACTGGAAGAATCCTAACCCACCTTTATTAAGTCAGTTGGTAACTGATGTTATATACTATTTGAAATTGGAAAAAGTCAAATTCTTTCTTAGAGGATCTGTTCAAAACATTTTTTAAAACCTGGCAGGATCTAATCAGTAATATTTTAAAATAATCACTTATATTGGGAAGAAAGACTCCTTTCCCTCTGTACTACTCTCAAAAGTTTTACTCTGGCTGTTGGCCTTTCTCTCTTTCTCATGGGTAGAGGTTGAAGTGAGTTTAGTCTTGTTAAGTTTGACTTGATTGTATGGAATGTTGCATGCTTTAAATAAATTCAATAAAAAAAACACAATGGATGTACTTGCAACACCTTTTTTTTAGCATTATAAATAGCTCATTATTGCACGGCGTAGTACCTGATGCACTAAAAGTTGCAGTTATCTAACCATTACTTAAAAAATCAGACTTTTCAATTATAGAACTCATTTCAAAATTTCTCTAAAATATTTAAAATGTAGTTGTCAACAGCTTCAGTCTCACCATACACATCACAATTTATTTGAGAAATTTCAGTCTGGCTTCCACACACTAACATGCGCTGTAAATGACATTTTGATAGCCTCTGATGAAGGAAATTCCACTGTAATTATGTTGTTACATTTAGCGTTTGATACCATTAACCATTCTATTTTACTACACAGGCTGAACATGGACATTGGGCTTACAGGCAATGTCCTTTCCTTGATTTAGTTTTTATTTATCAAATCAATTCCAGTATGTACAGAAATGAACTGATAGCAAGTCGTGCCAGGGTACAATGGCGGGGTACTAACCTCTCTTTTCTTGTTTCTTCAGAAAAAACGAAGCACCGCCGCCATAAACAGTCCCGGAAGACTTTTGATACAACCCACTTCCGGTTTACTTTATAACCACTGGTCCCTCAATGATGACATCACTTACCCATCAACCATCACGGCTTTCCCCATTGTTTCCTCACTTTCCTGTCCTCCATTATAAATTGTCCAACCTGCCTTTTATTTTTGTCTGTTGTACTGAGTTAGAAAACACTGACGAAAACTTCCTCTGATTTACAGTATACGGGGCCTCAAAACCCCAAACCTTTATGCTTGAGTCTGCTTTTTATTACACTGTATACACAGAAGTGAGATATGGTGGTCCACAGGGTTCAGTACTGGGACCATTACATGCTTCCACTGGGATCTATCATTAGAAAACATCACATTAATTTTCACTTATACGCAAATGACACCCAGTTATACCTTTCTTTTACACCAAGTGACATTTCTCCAATGTTGTGCTTAATAAGATGTGCTAGTGAGTTAAAGGAGTGGATGGATGAAAACTACTAGAAATTTTAATTATTGAAGGAAATGATGCTGATTGCAACACTATTTTGTCATTATTTAACTCAGTTGGAACACCATCAGTTTTACTGGATCAGCCCATAATCTGTTATCTTTGACACTAACATTTCATTTAAAGCACACATTACAAAACTGTCCAGAACATATTTATTTCCATCTTATAAATGTCGGAAAATTAAAATGTGTTCTAAACATGCAAGATACTGAGAAAGTAAGCCATGCTTTTATTTGTAGTAGGATTGAATACTGCAATTTGGTGTTCATTCACTGTTCAAATTGTTCCTCATACAGCTTTCAGTTGCAATTCAAAATACTGCTGCAAGAATTATTACAAGAATAAGAAATATCAATACATAACTCCAGTTCTTAAATGCTTACACTGGCTCCCAGTTAATTTTGGGGCAGATTTCATAATTCTCCTTTTAACATATAAAGACTTAAATGGCCAAGGCCCTGCTTACTTACCTGAATTTCCATCCATCCATTTTCCAACCCGCTGAATCCGAACACAGGGTCACAGGGGTCTGCAGGATGCCAACCCACTGTAGGACACACACAAACACACCCACACACCAAGCACACACTAGGGCCAATTTAGAATCGCCAATCCACCTAACCTGCATGTCTTTGGACTGTGGGAGGAAACCGGAGCACCCGGAGGAAACCTATGCAGACACGGGGAGAACATGCAAACTCCACGCAGGCAGGACCCGGGAAGCGAACCCGGGTCTCCTAACTGCGAGGCAGCAGCGCTACAACTGCGCCACTGTGCCTTATCATTACTTAAAAACCAGAGTACACATTAAGATCTTAAGATGCCAGCCTGCTTATGATAGGAAGGATTAATAAAATAACGGGGAGGTGGAGCTTTTAGTTACAGGGCCCTAAAGTTGAGGAATGGTCTGCCTACTACTATAAGAGATACCCCTTCATTCTCTGCTTTTAAATCAAGGCTGAAGACTCACTACTTCAGTTTAGCATAATCTAAATTGATCAGCTGATTAACTGTGCATACTGCCTCTCTGTGTTTAGTTGTTAGTACTAGAAGTAAAATGATATTTATAAACTGTTACGAATGCTTGCCTATTCTGTTTCTCTTCTTGGTACTCATATGTGTCACTTGGTGCCACTACTCTACTGCCAAGTTGTTTGCTTGAATATGGAAGAGTAATCTCTGATAAAGGAACACTTAAATCATTGGGTAGAAGGGTCCTTCATCAGATTGGCTGGACAAGCACTGATTCAGTTGTGGAATGGCCAGTGGTGTTTGGTGGTGCAGCTTGTTTGCCGTGGTCTACAGGGGGCTCATGTATAAACGGTGCGTATGCACTAAAATGTTGAATAAGCCCGTTTCCACGCTCAAATCGTGATGTGTAAAACCTAAATTTGGCATAAAGCCATGCATATGCTAGCTCAAAATCTGGTGTACGTAAGTTCTCCACTCAGATTTGCAAACTGGTGGCACACATCGTCAAAGTAGTGCTTTTGTTCAAGTGGGGTCTCATGTATAATGCCGTGCGTAGAACTCACACTATAACATGGCATAAGCACAAAAGCGGAAATGTGCGTACGCACAGAAAAATCCAGATGCAGGAATCTGTACGTACGCAAACTTTCACGTTCTTCCACTACATAAATCCCGATCAGCGTGAAAAGTAACGCACGTGCACGCGCCTTCTGTCCTGCCCCAACTCCTCCCAGAATTACGCCTCTTTGAATATGAAAATCAATATAAATAGCCTTCTGTGAAAAGACAATGGGAAAAGCACGGGGGGAAATATAAGAATTTCAGCGAATACCAAGTGGAGGCAAAGGAAAAACGTACTATTTATTGGTTTAAACAGTGGTATAATCAACAAAAGAAAGTTGATCGAGTGACAGAGTGTCGGAGAAACTTGAAGGCTCAAGTTCACAAAGTCACACAGTGCCCGAAATAAAGAAGAAATCACATATCAAAGTTGTCGTGAAAAGGCAAGTTGTAGTCCACCGTCTGAGTGTCATTTGAAAGCTTATTAGGGTACAGACAAAAAAAAATAGGCACACAGTGGGAAAAAAGCACGAAATGTCAACTTTAATCTTGAAATATCCACTTTAATCACGTAGTTTATTTTGCCATTAAAGTAGAACATCATAAACTTCATCTTAAAATCGTTTAATTTACTAGTTTCTCAAATCTCATTGTAACTAAAGTGGCACATTAAATGCTTTGTTCTGTATTTGATCTTCTATGTGCTCTATATGTGTGAATCACTACCTGCTTCTTAAATGGGTTTTCTCTTTCTCCGACAGGACACATAATCCATTACATTCGTGATATTACAGCTCTCTGAATAATTAAAATACTGAGATGTATACGTGATATCTTTTTCATGATGATAGGAATGAAAGCATGTTATTAAACATGGGAACACGGTGGCGCAGTGCTTGTTCATGTCTCACGCAAGAGGCTTGCTGCGCCATGCGCGACCTTCGATGAAATAATTTATTACAGAAGTACTGTCTCTTTTAAATGTACTAACCTCCAATTCCTGTCCTTACTTTTCTTTCTCCAAAAACCCAATCGCCACACAATCAGCTACGTAATAGACGTGAAGCCATTTGTAAGCTTAAAACGCCGATTCTTCAAAACTTTTAAGGAACATTGAAATATCTTCGTAGTACATGTTTAATTATAATATCCGTCTATCCTTCCAGTGTCGCGTCAGCACCAGCAAGAATACAACGCAATGCAGGAACAATCCCTGAACTAGCTAGCGCTGCGGCACCGTGTCCTCACATGTTTAATTAATAACAATACAGATTATTTAAATGAAGTTAAAGTTTTATCTGTATAATATTATCAACATATTTTGCTGCATTTCATCTTAAAAATGAATACCGTCATCATATGTAAATACGCGCTTTATAAAGTGGCGCAGGTTGTGCAATATTATAACTGTAGTGCAAGTTTACAGTGAGGTAATTGTACTTATAAGTAAACAGTTCTACAAGGAGCACTTGATGGACTGATTGAGTGCGTTTAGACTTCTTGGGATGAAACCTTTTCTAAACCGTGAAGTCTGTACTGGGAAGTCTCTAAAGCATTTTGCCGTGGCTCAGGCAGCGTCTGCTTCATGCTGTACACTGATATTTCTCTTTCCGATCAGCTGCTGTTGTGATTCCCCACTCAGATACAGTGATATAAATACTCCGAGTGGTGCAGTGAGAGTAATATGGAAAAAGATGATCTGCTGTGGCAACCCTTAACGGGAGCAGCTGAAAGAAGAAGAAGATGCAGTGAGAGTTACAACACTAAAGCAGTTATGGTATTTGGAATACTATGGCTATTCCCTGGACCATTATATTTCTGCAGGTTAATTACAATCAGATGCATTACACTAATAAACAATATGCAGTTAGTTTCAGTGTATTTATAAATCCGCGTCAGGAATGTGGATCTAAGAAAGACCACACAGGAACAGTAGCACTGCTTTGACGCTGGGTGCCGCCAGTCTGCAAAACCGAGTGGAGAAATTGCGTACGCCAAGGTATGAGTTACCGTGGAAATGTGCGTGGCTTTACGGCAAGTTTAGGTTTTATACATCGTGATTTGAGTGTGGAAACATTCGTACGCAACATTTCTGTGCGTACACACTGTTTATACATGAGGCCCCTGGCATGTTCTTCATCATTTCTGGTAATTTCATTGATTAACTCTAAGGCCTTTTTGGTTTCCGATTTATTTTTGTGGGAGAGATATGAGATAATCAGGCCTCTTAAAAATGCCATCAGAGTTTCCCAGAATATTCCTGTAGAAATGTCTGAGGCTGCATTTGTCTCTAAAAAAAAGCAGTTTACTTGGATATAAATTCTGTACAGTTCTTGTCAGCTAATAACAGGGGGTTAAGACACCTGCTGTGATATATGTGGGGCATAGTTATGTGAGCTCCATGTTAAGTGGGCATGGTCGGAGATTACAATAGCATTGTATTTATAAGATTTGATCACGGGCAAGAAATTGTTATCTATAAAGAAATTATCAATTCTTGAGAAACAATGATGTACTGATGAGAAGAAGGAATATGCTCTTAATTATGGATTTAGAAATCTCCATGGGTCTGATAAGTTATGTTCAATTAAAAACGATGTGATTATTTTTGTAGTGTTAGATGTTGTCGCCCCTGTAGCTGAAAACCTATCCAGGGGGGTATTTTTCGTACACGGATTACTCATTTAGCTGGATGTAATTGTTGACGATTTGGCGTGATCCTGGATCTGTCGGTTTTTCGAAACTCTTGCTGGCTGTGTTGTCATAGCAAAACATCCAAATCCTCAAACCTGCTCGATGTTTGTTCGATGTAAACAAGGATTAGCTCACACACTTAATCAGTGTCCGTACGTGGAATTCATTCAGTCATGACTTCGCCGTTCATGAATGAGCGACCAATTGATATCGGTATGCAAATTATAAGAAGATAATTTCATATAGAGAGGGGTTTGCGCGATCGGCAAGATCCTTTATTGCTCCTGGAGGAAATTCTTTTTGAAATATACGGCTTTAGCCAAGGGAGAATATTGTACCTCAAAGATTTATTAGCACCTTATATTCGAAGTCAAACTAGGCAAAGTCGAGCTCTCACAACCACACAGGCAGTATGCATTGCTTTGAGGTTTTTTGCAAGCGGCACTTCTTTTATATACTGTAGGCGATGCGGAAAAGTGCAATTTGCCAGGCAATTTGTAAAGTCTGTTTGGCTCCGAAATATTTCCTTCGGGTTTTCATAGTGTTTCCTGGACACCTGCATGTGCAGACAATAAAAGCCGTTTCATGCCATTGCAGGTAGGTAACACACAGGCAAAAACACCCACAGTTCCATGAAGAATCTCACAATCAGCCTAACATTCTCATTACCCAGGATTTCCAAATGTGATTGGGGCACATGGGACTGATCAGAGTGGAGTTTGATCAAACATTATTTGCAAAATGTACCTCTCCTCCTTATGAATAATCAGACACAGTGTCTTCATCAAATATTTGACCTTTGTCAATATCTCGTTGGTCAGACGCAGGTTCTAGGGATATGACATTCCCTGCAACTGACCCAACAAAAAAGAGGGCTATATGGAACATACCTATGGCACACATTGAGGACAAATATATGCAATGACCATCCTTTACCTGAAATGAAGTGACCACTGCATCCTGCCACTGGTTCTGAGGAGGAGCTACCCCCTGAATGCCCTCAGAAACAGGGAGATGGGCATTTTGCTGGATAGCCAACTCTTCTGCAGGGGTTAGGTCTGGACCATGTGGACCTCCACCTGTTTTTTGCTTGTCTGCCTTCTTATTATCTATCTATTAGCTTTAGAGTTAATGTTTTTTATATTATATATGATTCTTTATGTCAGCAATTCTTTAGTTATATACCAATATTTACCAGTTTGAAGTATATTCTTGTACTTCACCTTAACCTGTTCCCATGTTCTCCTTGTGCTCACATTTGATCTGGAATTATGACATATTAAATAATAATTAATCTGACACATAGAAAATGGAATGCTGCATTCAGTAAGTACAATGCACACTACTTAGTGTTTAATTTGTCGGCCACTTTTTGCCAGCCGTCTTTTCTGGTTTGGGCTGCTTTTGCAGTGTTACCCCTTGGTCTTCCTCCGCTTGAGTGAAAAATAACTGCGCCTGTTCTTTCGTCATTTTGTTACAGCCTATCAAAGACTTGCTGATCATGTTTTCTAGACTCAATATATATGGGCTTTTCACTCAGCACGGGCACGCGCATTCATCTCGGATGATTAGATCCAGCTAGACTAATCTACTACACAGCTGCGTTTGAAAAACCGACTTATCCCGGATGAGTTTCACCGGCATTATCTCATCCAAGATGAGGTATCTGATCTCGGATGATTTAACACTAGAATTACCAGAGCCTACGAAAAAACTCGTAAATCCGTCCCACCTTAAATCGCATCTTAAATCCGTTTGCACCTCTCCGCCAGAGTCCTTTGTTATCTAAATGTGCTGATAAACAAATGCTACTAGCAGCAAGCTATTCCATCCCCCCACCGACTTAGAACGAATTTCTCCTAGCTCATGGCTTGCCTTGATTTGATTATCTGGGATTGAAGTGGAGTTTTAGAGTGGAAATAATATAGTGTTATTTGGAATACACGCATTTCATGTGTGTTCCGTTTCTATAGTAGTCTGTGCAAGCACATTTTTAAAACAGAAACGTTTTTCATATTCTAATAGTAAATGACAAAATGTAGGCATAAACTATATAACGTATGAAGCCTGAAGTCTATATATCAAAGAAACACTTTCACAAAAGGTACAAATAAGAGAACATGTGCGCTTTTATTCAAAAATATAACTGCACAAAAAAAAAAGCCGCGTTATTATGCCACATTGACATTCTTACTACAACCGCTGCGGTGGCGTAATGGCATCAGCTCCTGACTGGGGATCAGAGGGTGGCGAGTTCGATCCCGCACGGCTCCACTTCGAGAAGTGAACTGCTCTTATTCTTACAATTTTAGAATAACAACATAAATTTGATTTCAGTCTGTAACAGCCGGTGTAACTTATGATACTGGTAAAGGTTAGCTTTTTTTTTTTTTTTTTAATTCACTTTTCATTCTCGCAGTCGCATTCAGAATCAATCCATACAACCCCATCTGACATAAAGACGCGCTATAGGTGTGCAGTGTATCACGATGCATACTACCCCTTCCCCCCCCACCCCAAAAGGGTTCTGACACACAAACGCTGGCGAAGCTGCCTTCTTCGTATCTCACCGTCACTTGAAATCAGCAGTTCTTAGCTGCTTATCAATCCATACAACCCCATCTGACACAGCTGTTTTCACATAAATAAAAGTGTACTTTTATTCAAGACTATAACCGAAGAATAAAGAAAGCAAGTTACAGTTGGTGGTTGATACGACAGCTTGCGTGGTGCAATGCTAAGAACTGCTGATTTCAAGTGATGGTGAGATACGAAGAAGGCAGCTTCGCCAGCGTTTGTGTGTCAGAACCCTTTTGGGGGGGGAGAGGGGGGCGGTAGTATGCATCGTGGTACACTGCAGACCTATAGCGCGTCTTTATGTCAGATGGGGTTGTATGGATTGATTCTGAATGCGACTGCGAGAATGAAAAGTGAATTAAAAAAAAAAAAAAAAAAGCTAACCTTTACCAGTATCATAAGTTACACCGGCTGTTACAGACTGAAATCAAATTTATGTTGTTATTCTAAAATTGTAAGAATAAGAGCAGTTCACTTCTCGAAGTGGAGCCGTGCAGGATCGAACTCGCCACCCTCTGATCCCCAGTCAGGAGCTGATACCATTATGCCACCGCGGCAGTTGTAGTAAGAATGTCAATGTGGCATGCTAATGCGGCTTTTTTTTTTGTGCAGTTATATTTTTGAATAAAAGCACACGTGTTCTCTTATTTGTACCTTTTGTGAAAGTGTTTCTTTGATATATGGACTTCAGGCTTCATACGTTATATAGTTTATGCCTACATTTTGTCATTTACTATTAGAATATGAAAAACGTTTCTGTTTTAAAAATGTGCTTGCACAGACTACTATAGAAACGGAACACACATGAAATGCGTGTATTCCAAATAACACTATATTATTTCCACTCTAAAACTCCACTTCAATCCCAGATAATCAAATCAAGGCAAGCCATGAGCTAGGAGAAATTCGTTCTAAGTCGGTGGGGGGATGGAATAGCTGGCTGCTAGTAGCTTTTGTTTATCAGCACATTTAGATGACAAAGGACTCTGGCGGAGAGGTGCAAACGGATTTAAGACGCGATTTAAGGTGGGACGGATTTACGAGTTTTTTCGTAGGCTCTGGTAATTCTAGTGTTATGCGACGAACGGAAAATACCCCCCCAGGTCTGGATTTAAAACACAATTAAAGTCTCCGGCCATTACAATTCAGTGATTGTTCAAGTTAGGAATCGATGCAAATACATTTTGGATAAAATCTCTATCATCCACATTGGGTGCATAGACATTTATCAAAATCACTTTATAATGAAATAAATTACACATAATCATCACATTTCACGATCAGATCCTACATCTGATACTGCAAATGAAATTGTTCTATGAATTAAGATTCCCACGCCTCTAGTTTTCTTTGTATAGCTGGAGTGGAATATTTGGCCAGTCCAGTTTCTTTGCCACCGAAACAGATCCTTGATGATTAAGTGAGTCTCCTGTAAAAAAACTACACCTGTTAGGTGAAAGAATACTTTCTTCCTCTTTAATTTGTAATTGAGACCTTTTACATTCCAGCTCACAAAAGTTCACTGTTTGGTCATAGAGGCATTGCTTATGAACTTTTGTTGTCAGTTTATAATCTTAAATTAAGGTTGTACATTATTGCATATGATAGTTTTAACCTTAATTTCCACTATTTTCATAAGTTATGGCAATGAAGCCTATTGTTGTGTTGGGACTTACAATTGTGTGGCTGAAAAGGATAGATCAGAAATAGCTGGCTTTCTTTCTCCCCTCCTCCAACCCCCCATATTACGTGCTCCATTATGATCAGATGCTTTTGTGCTTTTTCAGTAAACTTTAGTATATTGTTATGTTGGCACTTACAATTGTAAGGATTAAAAGGATAGATTAGAAATAGCTTGCTCTCTTTCTCCACCCAGAGCTGCTTAATTTCAATGCACACTGTTCATAGGTTATGTACTTGAGGTTATCGTATGTCTTGGTTTGGAAGAAGTTAGTACAGGCAACTGGGGAAGCTGAGAAAGAATTTTTTTGATAAAATTGTTTTTTCATTAGCACTTTATTTTTCTTGACTTGCAGATAGTTTTCATAGCACCTATATAAATTCATTGAGTCTAATGTAAATCTTAAATATTATTTAGGCTCAGCTACTCTTACCAATTGATTTTGACTTTTTATGTAGATGATGAGGAGATGAAGCCACTTTACAAGAGGATTTCTCTTGATGAGTGTGTTAGAGTATGTGCCAGAGTTATCTAGTTCCCTAAACCTGTATCAAAGAAAATTATGAAGAATGAAAAGGGCATCATCATGGAGGTGACAAAAATATCAAAATATTAAGCGATTGTGAATATCATTAACATTCCAGCATTAATTGGGACACTGCCCTGACGATGTCTTAATTAGGAACAAGTTTAAATGTCTGGTAGACCCCAGGTCCTTCACAGAGGGACATAGGCCAGTGGAACAGTAAGAGATGTGGATGCAGAAGTGCAATCAAAAAACAAAAATTGTGATATTTACTGTGCAATAAACGGCTAAAAAACAGTTCCAAAAAGTACAGTACACTTTCCAAAAAGGTGAGAAAGATAAATTGTTGTTAAAATGTGTTAAATTGCATAATAAATATCTCCAAAAATAATTGCACACACCCAAAGATTAATCTGATCAGTGCACTTCACCTCCGAGCACATCCAGTCCCTAACCAGATTTCTTACAATTCCGCTTTAGGTTGTGGTTTGCTGTCCCTCTCATTAAAGATCAGATGTTAGAAAACCGTTCTGTTAAAACAGAATTTTAGCCCATCTGCCCCAATATAAACTAGCTCAAGTCCATAGGTAACCCTGGACGTGCTCCGATTAACAGGTTTTTTTTTCCTCCATCTACATTCCTGACAAGCTTTAATAAGTATCTCCCGCCATTAGGTGACAAAGGACCTGGGGCCTCACATATGAACATTGTGTAATGCACATAAATGTTGTGTACCCCTGTTTCCATGCTTATTTCGAGATGTATAAAAACTAAACTTGACGAAAGTCCCACATATTTTCATGGCAGCCTCACACAATGCATTCGCACTTTTCAGCTTGGTTTTGCAAAACTTTTGTAAAGGGAGTTGCATCTTCACAAGGTCATCCAAAATGATGCTGTGGTATCCAATTTTAGGAACCCATAACTCCAAGCTATTTTACCTGCCATTTATTTTTGATCTTCTGGTATTTTATTTAATGCTTTAGTTGCCCCTGATCATTTTCTTTCTTAATGCCCTCACTGACAGAATAGGTAATGCCACCAACTTGTTTCTTCTTTTAAACCTGTACAATCGAAAATAACATTCAGAATGTATGATACTATTAAGCTAGTCTCAGTAATAGCAAGACTATAAGCAGCCCTTCTTCACCTGCAGCAGAATACATCTAAAACTAAGGTAATTTGTTTCTGCTTAATAAGTCACAACCCCTATGTTAAAAAATCAAAGGGAAACATGAAAATAACTAATGCATTTGCTTACTGCAACGTCAAAAATATGCTTATCAACATTGTTCAAAAAGAAAAATTTGAAAAGTACAGAATATACATTTTAGCTATAAGAGTGAACCATACCTGAGCCTTACTATTCATTATGTAGATAATAAATAACAAATTGTACAGAAGAACACAATGCTTTTTAGATGCCCTTAGCTCTTGGAGTGCAAGCAAGAACTTTTAAGACACCCAAGCAGACTGCTGAAAAAATATTTAAATTTTTAAATATTAAATTTAATTTCTCTGTATGGTGATAAGGACACTCTATAGCGCCCGACCCGGCACAGACTGACATTGAGGCATGTGTAAAAACACTAAGAACTTTTATTTTTCTTCACCTGTGGGGCACGTCTTCCCCGTGAAACCCACAGGCAATACACAGTCCCACAAGCACTTAAGCCAACACAAAAACACTTTTCTGGAACCACCACTCCTCCTGTCTAGCTTCGTCCTCCACCTCCCAACTCTGGCCACTGAGTGGTGATGGCTGGCCCCTTTTATAGCCCACCCAGAAGTGTTCCAGGTGCTTGACCACTTGGGGCTGAAGATTTGTCCAGCCAGGCTGTGGAATCCACGCAGCACCCACTAGTGGCCACCCCAGCTCCCAACTGGGTTGTGGAGGACTCCATCTCCCATGGAGCCCTGCAGGAGGTTGGGGAATCACTGTCGGCCAGGGAGGCTGCCACCAAGTGTCCCGGGGGAGGTATTGAGCTGCCCATGGTTGCTCCCCCGGAACATATGCAGCAGGGGCGTCCCGGCCGGGCATGGGACCTGGCCGCCCTTCACAGTACCAAATATCAATTTAAAACCCTTAAAAAGATTAACTAATTTCAGTCTTTACTTAATACAAGACCAGTTATATGTGTGCTTATTGGAAAGAATTAAAATATATTTAAATGTGTTATGTAAGTGAATTGAAATGATAAGACACCTGCTCTGTTAGTTCATGCTATAGAGAACTTTGCTGTTGACATGGTATGGCTCTACTGGAGTTCAATTGTGACAATGTATTTTCTGCAAATGTTGGCATACTATACACACCTATGGTACACTCTTAGTTTATATTATTTGTATTTTTGTCAAATAAGTAGAATAATTTGTAAAGTAGGTGATGAAGCATTATGCATTTTTGCCATCTTACCATTAGGAGAAATTTCTTAGAGAAAGTTCTGACATAAATGCAAAATTGCATTATGATTCTTTGCATCAACAGAACTCATCTGTAAGCCTAGGCCCACATCTAGACTAGCTCTAGTATTTACACTATCTGTTATGTAATGTTCCCCATTCGATTGCACAAGGTTTGTTAATGCCCACTTCTATGACTCAATCTATGATTTGAATACTAGCATTTTAAGAAATTTAGAAATCATTGACAATTTCTGTAGACAGTACATGTGACCTTGAATATTTACAGAAGTGCCATCATGGTTTTCTGTTTGGATTTCAGAATTTCAACAACAACTAAGGAAAACAAATAGTATCAAGCGAAAATTTCAGAGGGTATGGGAACATAATTCTACATATTTATCAAGATCTGATTTTTTTATTACTAAATCCATCTCAGTTAGGAGGACAACTTAAGGAAACTGATGCATGTAATTAAAGTGCATATTATTATTACTTTATCCTTTCCTTTGTAGTTGATGGAATCAACTTAAGGAAGAGTCCTCAAGTACATCACTATTTTCAACACTGATAAATTAGGCTGAGTTCTTCCCTACAAATTGGACAGCATGCATTTTATATTTCTGACTTTGTTAAATAAAATTTAGAATCACTTAGCTGGGGATGTTCATGGGTGTAGTGCAAAGGTTAACCTGTTCTTGTAATATTAGTTAGGGTAAGCCATGAAACCACAGTTCTTTGCTTTTGTATGGGATTATGATATTTCTTTTCAATTTAGTTTTTCATGATGTATATATGGTATACACATAATGTATAGATGTATAAATAGTTAACTGTGAATTGGTTATAATAAATTTTACATCTATTTTCTAAACTTCTTATCCAGTTTAGGAATGTTCAGATTTTCAGCCAACATGTTACTTTTGATAACCACATCAATTTGCTTGAAGAATAATAGTTGGTGTTTTTGAACAATAATCTTCGGGGGTGGGGGTGGGGGATTTCATCATTTTTGTTTTTGACATCAAGAAGACTTGGATAAGAATGAGCAGGTAAACAACACTGAACATGCTTTTGTCCAACTTCTAGAAAAAGTAACACTCTTAGAAAATGACTGATGGGTGATGCTTGATATAACCAGCACAGGTATATCCATTACATATGTGATATTAACCTTTCCTAGAAAATTGTCTCCATACTTTTCTGTTTGAATTTCAAGTTTTGCACAAAAATTAGGAAATAAACAATATCAAGCTCCTCATATAATTAAAATATAGGCATATCGACAAGAGTACAGAATACAGTAAAAGTCTTACTTGCCTGATACTTGTTTGAGCTCTGGGAGAGGAAGGTCTTCTGTTCTGATTTCTGGGTTACAGGCTTGAAGAATGACTGTTCTGTTGCAAAAGCCTACACCTTTTCTAGGATCTAAAATAATCTCTGACTATGATGTTCATCAGTAATATAAAATGAATTAACATTAGTGCAAGGGCTGAAGATAGATAAACTCAAAAATATCTAAAGGAATGGCACCATATTACTCAAAGTGTTTGTAATTGTTAAGTATATGTAGTGTTACTGGGATAGGCATCTTGAAGTTGAGAGAAGAGAATGGTGGTAAGCTTCTTAAATTGTTCAACTCATTTTATTTAGTCAACTGTTTTACCACCAAAGACAGCCTCATTCTAGCATATGAATTTAAACACTTCTGGACAGAAGCCCCTTAATTGTACACTTAATTTGCCTGTGTTATTTGCAGTCCATATGTTTGCCACATTAGAATAATCCAAAGCTTTTCTCTTTCTAAAATAATACTGTGGTTGTTTTGTTTTCAATTAATTGATTTAGTCGATTAGATGGACACAATAGCAGTTCATTTCAATTTTAGTAAATTCATTTGCTTCATTGTTATCTATGTGGGCAAATGGTACAACTTGTAAATCACAGAAATATTCAATATAAAGTTCTAATTTTATTGTAATATTGTATTTATATTAAAATGTTATAGCTCACAGTTATTTTGAATAGATTTTTGCATCTTCCCTAGTCAAAGAAGTTGGCAAATTTAAATTTATTTTTAAATACGGTGCATAATAACCTTTTGCAGAAGCTAAATTAGTTGCAGTTTTCCAAATAGTTAATCCTAAAAAGGATATTAAGTGATAAATGGAAAATTTTGAATGTGTGTATGAGTTGGACATTTAAATTCATTAATAAATAATTATTTGGAAATAATGATATGAAAAGAATGAGGCTATACATAAATCTAATTTAATTGGTCTTACATTTGTCAAGACATTAACATTTATTTTTTCAAAATCCTTGTATGAATAGAATCATAGACTTTGATTTATTAGTCTATATTTCTAATTGAAATTCTAGCCGTTTCTCTCTGAAGACTGATTTTTAATCTGTAAGTAGGAAAATTTTAACTTCCCATGCTTTTACAAATGCACCTAGAAATGAACAATGCCTTTGCTCATAAAGAATTCAATGAATACTATGCTTAAATAGAAGTGAACCATTAAAAACAAGAACACTAATTGTGGCAGAATAGTGTTATTAAAGTTTAGATATACCAATTTGTTATGTTTGCTATTTTTAATAAATACTTAATTAAAAAAAATTCACCCAGTAAATATCTTCTTTCGGCTGCTCCCGTTAGGGGTTGCCATAGCGAATCATCTTTTTTTATATCTTCCTGTCTTCTGCATCTTGCTCTGTCAAACCCATCACCTGCATGTCCTCTCTTACCACATCCGTAAATCTTCTCTTAAGCCTTCCTCTTTTCCTCTTGCCAGGCAGCTCTATCTTTAACATACTTTTCCCAATATACGCAGCATCTCTCCTCTGCACATGTCCAAACGAACACAATCTTGCCTCTCTGACTTTGTCTCCCATCCATCCAACCTGAGATGACCCACTAATGTACTTATTTCTAATCCTGTCCATCCTTGTCACACCCAATTCAAATCTTAGCATCTTTAACTCTGCCACCTCCAGCTCTGTCTCCTGCTTTCTGGTCAGTACCACCATTTCCAACCCATATAACAAAGCTGGTCTCACTACTGTCCTGTAGATCTTCCTTTTCACTCTTACTGATAACTGTCTGTCACAAATTACTCCTGACACTCTTCTCCACCCATTCTACCCTGCCTGCACTCTCTTCTTCACCTCTCTTCCACAATCCCCATTACTCTGTACTGTTGATCCCAAGTATTTAAACTCATCCATCTTCACCAACTCTACTCCCTGCATCCTCACCATTCCACTGACCTCCCTCTCATTCACACACATGTATTCTGTCTTGTTCCTACTGACCTTGATTCCTCTACTCTCTAGAGCATATCTCCTCCTCTAAAGGGTCTCCTCAACCTGCTCCCTACTCTCGCTACAGATCACAATGTCATCAGCAAACATCATAATCCAAGGGGACTCCTGTCTAATCTCATCTGTCAACCTGTCCATCACCATTGCAAATAAAAAAGGTCTCAGAGCCGATCCCTGATGTAATCCCACCTCCACCTTGAATGCATCCATCAGTCCTACCGCAGACCTCAACACTGCCACACTTCCCTCGTATATATCCTGTACAACTCTTACATACTTCTCTGCCACTCCCGACTTCCTCATACAATACCACAACTCCTCTCGAGGCACCCTGTCATATGCTTTCTCCAGGTCCACAAAGACACAATGCAGCTCCTTCTGACCTTCTCTGTACTTCTCCATCAACACCCTCATTGCATCTGTTGTGCTCTTTCTTGGCATGAAACCATACTGCTGCTCACTAATCATCACCTCCCTTCTTAACCTAACGTCTACTACTCTTTCCCATAACCTCATGCTGTTGCTCATCAATTTTATCCCCCTGTTGTTTGTACAACTACGCACAACCCCCTTATTCTTAAAAACTGGTACCAGTACAATTCTTCTCAACTCCTCTGGCATCATCTCACTTTCCAAGATTCCAGTACACAATCTGGTTAAAAACTCCACTGTTATCTCTCCTAAACACCTCCATGCTTCCACAGGTATGTCATCTAGACCAACAGCCTTTCCATTCTTCATCCTCTTCATAGCTGTCCTTACTTCCTCCTTGCTAATAAGTTGCACTTCCTGATTCACTATCTCCACATCATCCAACCTTCTCTCTCTCTCTCATTCTCTTCATTTATCAGCCTCTCAAAGTACTTCTTTCCATCTTCTCAACACACCCTCCTCGCTTGTATGTTTCCACCTTTATCCTTTATGACCCCAACCTCTCATAAAACTCATCATACGCATTTTCTTTAGCCTTCACCACCTCTCTTCACCTTGCACCTTATTGCCTTGTACTCTTGTCTACTTTCTGCATCTTTCTGACTATTCCACTTTTTCTTCACCATTCTCTTAATCTGTATACTCTCCTGTACTTCCCCATTCCACCACCAGGTTTCCTTTTTCTCTTTCCTCTATCCAGATGTCATGCCAAGCACCGTTCTTGCTGTCACCCTTACTACTTATGCTGTAGTTGCCCAGCTGTCTGGTAACTCTTCATTGCCACCCAGTGCCCGTCTTATCTCCTCCCTAAACTCAACCTTGCAATCTTCCTTTTTCAACTTGCACCATTTGATCCTTGGCTCTGCCCTCACTCTCCTCCTCTTCTTCTTGATCTCCAACGTCATCCTACAGACCACCATCCTATGCTGTCTAACTACAGTTTCCCCTGACACCGCTTTGCAGTCTTTAAACTCCTTTAGATAAACTCTTCTGCACAGAATATAATCTACCTGTGTGCATCTTCCTCCACTCTTGTATGTCACACTATGTTCCTCCCTCTTCTTAAAATACATATTCACCACAGCTATGCCCAACCTTTTTTGCAAAATCCACAATCATCTGACCTTATTCATTCCTCTCCTTGACACCATATGTACCCATCACCTTCTCAGCTCCTCTGTTCCCTTCCCCGACATGTTCAATGAAATCTGCTCCAATCACCACTTTCTGTCCCTTGGGTACACTGTCCATCACTTCATCCAATTCACTCCAGAAATCTTCTTTTTCATCCATCGCACACCCAACTTGCAGGGCATATGCACTAACAACATTCATCATCACACCTCCAATTTCCAGCTTCATAATCATTACTCTGTCTGACACTCTGTTCCACCACCAGTACTGTACCAATTCCAAAACACTCGTGGCATGCTGTTCCTTCAGAATAACCCTGACCCCATTTCTCCTCCCATCCACACCATGATAGAACAATTTGAATCCACCTCTGATCCACCTAACCTTACTTCCCTTCCATTTAGTCTATTTGACAAACAATATATCAACCTTCCTTCTCTCCATCATATCGGCTAACTCTTTCACCTTACCAGTCATACTGCCCACATTCAAAGTTCCTACCCTCAATTTCTTTCCCATCCTCCTCTCCTCTTTCCTCTGGACACATCTTCCTCCTCTTCTTTTCCTTCTTCGACCAACAGTAGCCCAACTTCCGCCAGCACACTGTTGGCTAACAGTACTGGTGGTGGTCATTGTTAACCCGGGACTCAGTCGATCCGGTATGGAAATCTGTATTGTTGTCTGCATGTTGATCTGGCAAAATTTTACGCCAGATGCCCATCCTGATGTAAGCCTCCCCATTTATCTGGGCTTGGGACTGACACAAAGAAACAAACTGGTTTGTGCATCCCCTAAGGCTGGGTTTTCACCCAGTAAATATACTGCTCAAAAAATTAAAGTAACACTTTTTAATCAGAGTATAGCTTCAAGTCAATGAAACGTCTGGGATATTGATCTGTTCAGTTAAGCAGCAGAGGGGTTTGTTAATCAGTTTCAGCTGCTTTGGTGTTAATAAAATTAACAACAGGTGGTCTAGAGGGGCAATAATAAGACAACTCCCAAAACAGGAATGGTGGAGGCCACTGACATTTTTCCATCCTCATCTTTTCTGACTGTTTTGCATTTGGCTACGGTAAGTGTCACTACTGGTAGCATGAGGTGATACCTGGACCCAGCACAGTCTCAAGGGCATAGAGGAGTTTCCAGGAGACAGGCAGTTACTCTAGGAGAGCTGGAAAGGGCCATAGAAAGTCCTAAACCCATCAGCAGGACCGGTATCTTTTCCTTTGGGCAAGGAGGAACAGGATAAGCACTGCCAGAGCCCTGCAAAATGACCTCCAGCAGGCCACTGGTGTGAATGCCTCTGACCAAACAATCAGAAACAGACTTCAGGAGGGTGTGAATGTCTCTGACCAAACAATCAGAAACAGACTTCATAAGGGTGGCCTGAGAGCCTGACATCCTCTAGTGGGCCCAGTGCTCACTGCCCAGCACCATGGAGCTCAATTGACATTTGCCATAGAATACCAGAATTGGCAGGTCCACCACTGGCACCCTGTACTTTTCACAGATGAGAGCAGGTTAACCCTGAGCACATGTTACAGACATGAAAGAGTCTGGAGAAGCCGTGGAGAATGTTATGCTGCCTGTAACATCGTTCGGCATGACCAGTTTGGTGGTGGGTCAGTGATGTTCTGGGGAGGCATATCCATGGAGGAATGCACAGACCTCTACAGGATAGACAACAGCACCTTGACTGCCATTAGGTATCGGGATGAAATCCTTGGACCCATTGTCAGACCCTATGCTGGTGCAGTGAGTCCAGGGTTCCACCTGGAGAACGACAATGCCCGGCCTCATGTGGTGAGAGTATGCAGGCAGTACCTGGAGGAGTAAGGAATTGATACCATTGACTGGCCCCCACGCTCACCTGACCTAAATCCAATAGAACACCTCTGGGTCATTATGTTTCGATCCATCAGAGGAGATCCCCAAGACACCATCCATCGTCTCATTAGGAGCAAGCCCCGACATTGTCAAGCATGCATACAAGCACGTGGGGGCCATATAAACTACTCAGCACAATTTTGAGTTGCTGCAATGAAATTTAGGCAAAATGGACTAGCCTGCCTTATCATTATCACTAGAATTACCAAAGCCAATGAAAAAACATGTAATCCCGGCCTACCTTAAATCCCTTTACACCTGTCTGTCAGGATCTTTTGTGTTGTAAATGTATCGATCAGCAAAAGCAGCAAGCAGCCTGTTATCCCATCACCCCACCAACACAGAAATGGCATAAAGTTCTCTCAGCTCAAGTCTGTTTACCTGTGTGAGTTTCCTGGAGTTGTATAGGGTAAATAATATATTGTTATTTGGAATACATGCATTTCATGTGTGTTCCGCGTCTACAAAGATCAATGTAAACACATTGTTAAAATAGAAATGTTTTTCATGTTTTAGTAATAATTGACAAAATGTAGACATGAAGTGTATAATGTGTGAAGCCTGAAGTCCCCATATCAAATAAACACTTTCACAAAAGGTACATGTATAACAAAACAAGTTCGCTTTTATTCAAGAATATAACTGCAGAAAAAGAACTCACATTAGGGTGTGGCATTGACATGCCCTTAATACGACCGCTTTGGTGGTGGAGCAGTAAGAACTACTGACTCGTAATCAAAATTTTGTGGTTCGATCCTGGACGCCTCTGTTTTGAGTAGTGAGCTGCTCTTATTCTTACTATTATAGAATAAAAAAATACATTTCATTTGAGTCTGTAACAGCCGGTGTAAATTTATGGTACTTGTAAAGGTTAGCATTTTTTTTATTCAGTTTTATTTTCTCAGCCATGTTCACGCTCATCCTGATCTGATACTTCTGTTTTCAAATAAACATGTGCTATAGCAGAGGTGAATTCAGATGAGGACAAGGGTTCTACATCAGAGAAAGAGATCAAAAGCCCTTCCTGCAAGAAACATCCATTCACATATAAGAACAACATAGCTGCACCAGGCGTAAAGGTGGAAGATGGCACCATTTGGATACAGCAACAGATCGGGTGTCATCCTGCCAGTCAGTCTGCCCTACACCTGTCTTTCAAAGAAAAAACAGGGCTTACAGAGCTTGCCAAGGTATCATACAAAGTCCTGTTTGTGATTATGTTTTGTTATACTTGTACCTTTTGTGAAAGTGCTTATTTGATATTTGGACTTCAGTCTTCACACATTATACACTTCATGTCAAAATTTTGTCTTTAGTACTAAAACATGAAAAATGTTTGTGTTTTGGGTATGTGTCCAACATTTCTGTCATGCTACCCTTACATAGATCTTTGAAGACACAGAACACACGTGAAATGCATGTGTTTCAAATAACGATATATTATTTACACTATACAGCTCCCAGTACCTCACTCCCAGATAAACAAGGCTTGAGCTGGGAGAGCTTTTTGCCATTTCTGTGGTGGTGGGAGCATGGGATTGTAGGCTGCCTGCGCTTATCAACACATTTGCAAAACAAAAGACGCTAATGGATAGGTGTGAATGAATTTAAGGTGGGCTGGGTTTACAAGTTTTTTTATAGGCTTTGGTAATTCTAGTGTTAAAAGTCCTGTTGTGCACCAAACAGCTGATCGACCAAAATCTGCAAGTTTGGGAAACAGAGGACAATAACCTTCATGCCAGCAAAACAAGAGAGCCATGATGGTGCTGGTGGCAGCATATGAAGATTATTGGGACAAAATTCAAAAACAGGTGCAATATAGCAGCTGCCAAGGAAATGGAGAGAGTTCTAGAGTATTATTGACAGAAGTGAATGCTTAAAACAGTAAATCAGTGAAATATGTGTAAAATTTATATGGTAAATTGAAGCATTCTGCAAAATCTATCCCTGACAATGTCACCCCACTTGAAATGTTACATAAATTCAAGTAAGCACTGCATTTCATTCTTACAAAATAAATTATATCAAAAAATATGAGTCATGATGTTTAGTGTTCAGGATGAGTTAATTTGTTACTGTGAGATATGTTGTACATTATCCTTTACATGTCTAGTACAAATAAGTCTGTTATTTTACAATTACTGTATAACATTTCAAAATGCACCAGAAAAGTTTAAACTTAAGCCACACTATGAAAGTTTGTCACTGATCCAAGATATACACAAAGGAAAGAAAGCTCTTGTTAATGAAATGATTCAAGTGAAAAATTAGGGTTTGTGCTTTTAAGGATATTTACTTTGGTTTGAACTTCCTCCTTGGGAATGGAAGATTAAGAAATCAAATATATATGTAGTCCTGGATTCACATGCGCAAATTTGTAAAGTCCTCATGACTTGTGCACAGAACAGCTGATCACACACAAACTACAAGTTTGGGAAACAGAGGACAACAACCTTCATGCCAGCAAAGCAAGTGGTGCTGGTGGAAGCATATGAAGATTATTGGGACAAAATTTAAAAGAGGTGCAATATAGCAGCTGCCAAGAAAATTGAGATGGGAAGGAGTTCTGGAATATTATTGACAGAATGAATGGGAAAGAGTTTTGCAATATTAATGACAGAATGAATGCTTAAAACAGTTAATCAATGAAATTCGTGTAAACTTTGTGCAATAAATTATTGCATTCATTTTGACTTTATCATTGGACATGTATTTAAAGAATTACAAAAAACAATTCTATTTTTAAGGACTATACTTCTCTTAATTATATATTTAAGTGTGCATTATTTACTTTTTTAGTAATTTTTTTTCCTATCTAATGTTGTACTTTCTTTTCTTGTACAGTAGAAGCCTGATTATTCGTGTCACAATTTATCAAGGTTTCATATTATCCAAGGTGAACCTATAAGTATAACACACTATTTTTCTTATAATTCATAAAAAACTTTGCCATAAATACTGTACTGAGCATGTAAACAGTATAAGTTTAACCTCAATGGTAAAGAGCAAATGGCCAAAGAGCTGGTAAATGTGGGTATGACTCACTCGGCTATTGTCAGTGTTTCGCTAACGTTGAACATGTACACATGCGGTACTGTTTCATTCACTTACAATTTTTGTGTTAATACATTTCAACAGCAATGTCCTGAATTGCCAGTGGCAACTGCAAATCCATTTCCCTGGCTTATTTAAAATAATCTATCTACCTTGTTTTTACATCTGATTTATATTTCAATCAGGAAAGTAATAGCAAAGTAAATTAACTTGAAGCAGTGGCATTCAGCCTACACAGACATCCTTTTTTAACTTTTATTGAATTTATTTAAAGCATGTAACATTAACCCAGCCACAGGGGATTCACAAACCAGTGTGTTTCTTCGTGATGGTCCCAAGCCTGGATAAATGGGGAGGGTTACGTCAGGAAGGGCATCTGGTGTAAAATTTTGCCAAATTAATATGCGGACAACAATACAAATTTCCATATCAGATTGGTCGAGCCCCGTGTTAACAACGACCGCCACCAGTACTGTTAGCCAACGGGGTGGTGGTGGAAATTGGGCTACTGTTGGCCGAAGAAGAAGAAGGAAAAGAGGAAGGAGGAGAGGAGGAAAGTAAAGAGAGTGGAACTGAGGGTAGGAACTTTGAATGTTGGCAGTATGACTGGTAAGGGGAGAGAGTTAGCAGATATGATGGAGAGAAGGAAGGTTGATATATTGTGCGTGCAAAAGACTAAATGGAAGGGGAGTAAGGCCAGGTGGATTGGAGGTGGATTCAAATTGTTCTATCACGGCGTGGATGAGAGGAGAAATGGAGTAGGAGTTATTCTGAAGGAACAGTGTGTCAAGAGTGTCTTGGAGGTGAAAAGAGTGTCAGGCAGATGATTATGAAGTTGGAAATTGGAGGTGTAATGATGAATGTTGTTAGTACATATGCACCGCAAGTTGGGTGTGCAATGGGTGAGAAAGAAGATTTTTGGAGTGAGTTGAATGAAGTGATGAACGGTATACCCAAGGGACAGAAAGTGGTGATTGGAGTGGATTTCAATGGACATGTTGGTGAAGGGAACAGAGGAGATGAGGAGGTGATGGGTAGGTATGGTGTCAAGGAGAGGAATGAAGACGGTCAGAGGATAGTGGATTTTGCCAAAAGAATGGACATGGCTGTGGCGAATATGTATTTTGAGAAGAGGGAGGAACATACGGTTACGTACAAGAGTGGAGGAAGATGCACACAGGTAGATTACATCCTATGCAGAAGAGTTGATCTGAAGGAGAGTGAAGACTGCAAAGTGGTGGCAGGGGAAAGTGTAGTTAAGCAGCATAGGATGGTGGTCTGTAGGATGATGTTGGAGATCAAGAAGAGGAAGAGAGTGAGGGCAGAGCCAAGGATCAAATGGTGGAAGTTTAAAAAGGAAGACTGCAAGGTTGACTTTAGGGAGGAGGTGAGACAGGCACTGGGTGGCAGTGAAGAGTTACCAGACAGCTGGGAAACTACAGCAGATGTAGTAAGGGTGACAGCAAGAAGGGTGCTTGGCATGACATCTGGAAAGAAAATAGACAAGAGTACAAGGAGATAAGGCGTAAGGTGAGAGGTGGCGAAGGCTAAAGAAAAGGCGTATGATGAGTTGTATGAGAGGTTGGACACTAAGGAGGGAGAAAAGGACGTGTACCGATTGGCTAGACAGAGGGACCGAGCTGAGAAAGATGTGCAGCAGGTTAGGGTGATAAAGGATAAAGATGGAAACGTACTCACAAGCGAGGAGAGTGTGTTGAGCAGATGGAAAGAGTACTTTGAGAGGCCGATGAATGAAGAGAACAAGAGAGAGAAGAGGTTTGATGATGTGGAGATAATGAATCAGGAAGTGCAACGGATTAGCAAGGAGGAAGTAAGGACAGCTATGAAGAGGATGAAGAATGGAAAGGCCGTTGGTCCAGATAACACACCTATGGAAGCATGGAGGTGTTTAGGAGAGATGGCAGTGGAGTTTTTAATCTGATTAATGGAATCTTGGAAAGTTAGAGGATGCCTGAGGAGTGGAGAAGAAGTGTATTGGTGCTGATATTTAAGAATAAGGGGGATGTGCAGGACTGCAGCAACTACAGGGGAATAAAATTGATGAGCCACAGCATGAAGTTATAGGAAAGAGTAGTGAAAGCTAGGTTAAGAAGTGAGGTGATGATTAGTGAGCAGCAGTATGGTTTCATGCCAAGAAAGAGCACCACACATGCAATGTTTGCTCTGAGAATGTTGATGGAGAAGTTTAGAGAAGGCCAGAAGTCGTTACATTGCGTCTTTGTGGACCTGGAGAAAGCATATGACAGGGTGCCTCATGAGGAGCTGTGGTATTGTATGAGGAAGTTGGGAGTCGCAGAGATGTACGTAAGAATTGTACAGGATATATACGAGGGAAGTGTGACAGTGGTGAGGTCTGCGGTAGGAGTGACAGATACATTCAAGTTGGAGGTGGGATTACATCAGGGATCGGCTCTGAGCTCTTTCTTATTTGCAATGGTCATGGACAGGTTGACAGACGAGATTAGACAGGAGTCCCTGTGGACTATGATGTTTGCTGATGACATTGTGATCTGTAGTGATAGTAGGGAGCAGGTTAAGGGGACCCTGGAGAGGTGGAGATATGCTCTAGAGAAGAGAGGAATGAAGGTCAGTAGGAACAAGACAGAATACATGTGTGAAAATGAGAGGGAGGTCAGTGGAATGGTGAGAATGCAGGGAGTAGAGTTGGCAAAGGTGGATGAGTTTAAATACTTGGGATCAACAGTACAGAGTAATGGGGATTGTGGAAGAGAGGAGAAGAAGAGAGTGCAGGCAGGGTGGAATGGGTGGAAAAGAGTGTCAGGAGTAATTTGTTACAGACGGGTATCAGCAAGAGTGAAAGGGAAGGTCTACAGGACGGTAGTGAGACGAGCTATGTTATATGGGTTGGAGACAATGGGAGACAGAGCTGGAGTTAGCAGAGTTAAAGATGCTAAGGTTTGCACTGGGTGTGACGAGGATTGGATAGGATTAGAAATGAGTACATTAGAGGATCAGCTCAAGTTGGACGGTTGGGAGATAAAGTCAGAGAGGCGAGATTACGTTGGTTTGGACATGTGCAAAGGAGAGATGCTGGGTATATTGGGAGAAGGATGCTAAGGATAGAGCTGCCAGGGAAGAGGAAAAGAGGAAGGCCTCAGCGAAGGTTTATGGATGTGGTGAGAGAGGACATGCAGGTGATGGGTGTAACAGAACAAGATGCAGAGGACAGAAAGATATGGAAGAAGATGATCCGCTGCGGCAACCCCTAACGGGAGCAGCCGGAAGAAGAACATTTAAAGCATGTAACATGCTTTGAGAGTAGTATAAAGGGAAATGAGTCTTTCTCCCCAATATAAGTGCTTAATCTAAAATATTATTGATTAGATCCTGCCAGGTTTTAAAAAAGTTTTGAACAGATCCCCTAAGAGAGAATAATTTTTTTCCAATATCAAATAATATATAACATCAGTTGGGCAATGACTTAACCAAGGTGGGTTAGGATTCTTTCAGTTGAGCAAGATAAGTCTACTTGCTAATAGTGAAATAATTATACAGTTTGTTTATCCTTCTCCACTTTAAGTCAATCTGGGAATACACCAAACATAGCTATTAATGGATTGATTGTGATTGTGACACGAAGGCTGTCTGATAGGAATTTAAAAATTTTTGCCCAGAATGATGTTAATTTGGTTCACACCCAAAACATATTGCCTAGTGAAGCTGGAGATTGATTGCAACGTTCACAGGTTGGATATTGCCCTGGAAACATTTTGGACAATTTTAAATGAGAGAGATGTGCTTGATAAAAAAAAAAAATAATAAGTTGAATAATTGAATCCTTTGTGCATATGGAGCTAGAGTGAATTCTGTGCATGGCTGCCTTCCACTACTTTTCTGAAATGTTGAGTAAGAGATCCTTTTCCAACTACCTTAACTTGGGATCTTTAAAAGGAAAGGGACTTTAAAATGGTTTTATATATTAAAGAATTGCTGTCTGAGTCTTCAAGACTAACCAATATCTCTTCTGGCATAGAAATAGGTGGGTGAGTTTGTTTAAGTGGAACCTTAAATTGCGAGTATAATTCGTTCCAGAAATGTGCTTGTAATCCAAAGCACTCGTATATCAAAGCGAATTTCCCCATAAGAAATAATGGAAACTCAGATGATTCATTCCACAACCCAAAACTATTCATATAAAAATGATTAATACAAAATATAAAGTAAAAATACATAAAAGAAATTAACCTGCACTTTACCTTTGAAAAAAATCATGGATGGTGTGAGGGAGAAAAGAGAGACGAGGGTTATTGTGTAGGACGACTTTCACTCTAACTAATGGAATCCCTGCGATCTGTTGGCTCACTGGAATATTCTTCTTTTTTTTCAACTTTAACAAGGAACCTATCCAATGACAGTTGCTTTTGCCTGAAGAGTCACTACACTTGGACACAAAATAAAAAAATGCTTTATGCACTGTAAGGTTTCTAAACTCTTTTGGGATTCCACCCAATGGGACAACACATGGAAGAGCATCCTGAAGCAACCACAGGATCCCAGCGCTGTAGCAGTTTGCCGTAAAAGTGAATCCGAAAAGGTTGCAGACATGCGATAAGCTCCTGCCGTGGATGGGTGATACAAGGAACATTATAAATGCACAGGGCACAGTATTACTTGGCCACTTACCTGGCCATGACTCTGCCCGACTGCAGCATCTGTGTATAGGAGAGTGGCAGATCCCGCTACAATAAATAACCGTGCTGTTCCTGTTTCAAGCTGAATAAAGCTGGTGTTGCTAAAGTACTGAGATACAGCTTCGTGTTTTGCAGTGCAAGACAGGGAATCACTCGTTACAACACACACGTGTGGTCACAATGCTATAGTAAACAGTATACACTCGTACGGATGTTGACTATATGAGTGAGGCACACCGACTGTAGAATGGGAGACGATTACCCATAATCCCGCAGCGAGAGAGTGAGAACCACCATCAGCTCAGTTGTGATAATTCAAGACGCTCAGCAGACATAGCGTATAAGTACTACTCGTATTGCAAGACCTCGCTCGTTTATCAAATTAAAATGTATTAAAAATTTTAGCTCATCTTGCAAAACACTCGTAGACCAAGTTACTCGCAATCCAAGGTTTTACTGTAGTCAAAAAATTGTGTTGGTTGGAAACTAAATCTAGAGAGTAATTGTTTATAGAATGCAAAGACATTATTTATATACAAATCTCTAAATGATTTAAACCTATATGTTTTCCAAATATAAAAAACTGTGTAAGTTTGAGAGGGTGGAAAAAGGTGGTTATCATGTAGAGGTGCCACAGATAAAATATTCTCTAATTGAAGTGCTTCCTACATTGGTTCCATATTTTGAGTGAACAAAGGATAATTGGTTTGTTAGTATATTGACGATACCTTGTATTTACTGGTGTAAAAGCAAGGAATATAAAGAGGTACTGCAGGATTTCATTTCTATTGCAGACTAAGCTAGTGTGTGTTCATCTATTTGAGTCAGTGTCTAGATTTTTATAGCTTGTATGTTTGTCACCCAGTAATAAAAATGAAAATTAGGTAGAGCCATGCTACCTTCTGATTTAGGTCATTGTAGGGTTGTGTGGACTTTTCAAATCCCAAGTAAATGAGTGAAATAATTGAATCAAATTCTTTAAAAATGATTTGTTAATGTACAGTGGTGTGAAAAACTATTTGCCCCCTTCCTGATTTCTTATTCTTTTGCACGTTTGTCACACAAAATGTTTCTGATCATCAAACACATTTAACCATTAGTCAAATATAACACAAGTAAACACAAAATGCAGTTTGTAAATGGTGGTTTTTATTATTTAGGGAGAAAAAAAAATCCAAACCTACATGGCCCTGTGTGAAAAAGTAATTGCCCCCTGAACCTAATAACTGGTTGGGCCACCCTTAGCAGCAATAACTGCAATCAAGTGTTTGCGATAACTTGCAATGAGTCTTTTACAGCGCTCTGGAGGAATTTTGGCCCACTCATCTTTGCAAAATTGTTGTAATTCAGCTTTATTTGAGGGTTTTCTAGCATGAACCGCCTTTTTAAGGTCATGCCATAGCATCTCAATTGGATTCAGGTCAGGACTTTGACTAGGCCACTCCAAAGTCTTCATTTTGTTTTTCTTCAGCCATTCAGAGGTGGATTTGCTGGTGTGTTTTGGGTCATTGTCCTGTTGCAGCACCCAAGATCGCTTCAGCTTGAGTTGACGAACAGATGGCCGGACATTCTCCTTCAGGATTTTTTGGTAGACAGTAGAATTCATGGTTCCATCTATCACAGCAAGCTTTCCAGGTCCTGAAGCAGCAAAACAACCCCAGACCATCACACTACCACCACCATATTTTACTGTTGGTATGATGTTCTTTTTCTGAAATGCTGTGTTCCTTTTACGCCAGATGTAGTGGGACATTTGCCTTCCAAAAAGTTCAACTTTTGACTCATCAGTCCACAAGGTATTTTCCCAAAAGTCTTGGCAATCATTGAGATGTTTCTTAGCAAAATTGAGACGAGCCCTAATGTTCTTTTTGCTTAACAGTGGTTTGCGTCTTGTAAATCTGCCATGCAGGCCGTTTTTGCCCAGTCTCTTTCTTATGGTGGAGTCGTGAACACTGACCTTAATTGAGGCAAGTGAGGCCTGCAGTTCTTTAGACGTTGTCCTGGGGTCTTTTGTGACCTCTCGGATGAGTCGTCTCTGCGCTCTTGGGGTAATTTTGGTTGGCCGGCCACTCCTGGGAAGGTTCACCACTGTTCCATGTTTTTGCCATTTGTGGATAATGGCTCTCACTGTGGTTCACTGGAGTCCCAAAGCTTTAGAAATGGCTTTATAACCTTTACCAGACTGATAGATCTCAATTACTTCTGTTCTCATTTGTTCCTGAATTTCTTTGGATCTTGGCATGATGTCTAGCTTTTGAGGTGCTTTTGGTCTACTTCTCTGTGTCAGGCAGCTCCTATTTAAGTGATTTCTTGATTGAAACAGGTGTGGCAGTAATCAGGCCTGGGGGTGGCTACGGAAATTGAACTCAGGTGTGATACACCACAGTTAGGTTATTTTTTAACAAGGGGGCAATTACTTTTTCACACAGGGCCATGTAGGTTTGGATTTTTTTTCTCCCTAAATAATAAACACCACCATTTAAAAACTGCATTTTGTGTTTACTTGTGTTATATTTGACTAATGGTTAAATGTGTTTGATGATCAGAAACATTTTGTGTGACAAACATGCAAAAGAATAAGAAATCAGGAAGGGGGCAAATAGTTTTTCACACCACTGTATATGGGGATGTTTTGAAATAGAAACAGAAGCTTAGGGTGGATATTCATCTTGATAGTGTTAATTCTCCCTGTTAAAGTAAGATGAAGGGTAGACCAACTATGCACGTCTTGTTTAATTTTGTCCATTTACTTGTGATGTTTATCCCTAAATATTTAAGTTGATCTGCAATGATAAAAGGGAAGGTGTCCAATTTAATGCTGTTTGCTAGAGAATTTACTGGAAAAAGCACACTTTTGTTCAAATTAATTTTGAGTCCAGATATCTTTTGAAATTCTGCTAGTACAGTTTGGGCTGCAGGCACTGAATTTTGTAGGTCTGATACAGTATATGCAGAATCATATCATCTGCATATAGTGATATTTTCTGTTCAAGTCCTTCTCTGAAAATCCCTTTTATCTCTGATGCATTTTGAAAGTGAACTGCCAATGGCTCAATGGCGATTGCAAGTAGCAGTAGTGACAAGGGGCATTCTTTTCTAGTACTGCGTTCTAGTTTGAAGTATTCTGAGATAATGTTGTTAATACAAACTGAAGCTTCTGGACTGGTATACAGTAGTTTGATCCATGCATGTATGTTAGGGCCAGACCAAAATGTATACAAAGTGGTGAGTAGGTAATACCATTCAATCATATCAAATGCTTTTTATGCATCCAAAGATAATACGATCTCTGGAGTGTTGGACTTTATGGGTGAATATATTACATTAAATAGGTGTCAGAGACTGGAAGCCTAAATTCTACTTTTAATAAATCCGGTTTGTTCTTGTGATATTACTGAAGGGAGCACTTTCCTAATCCTTCTAGCTAGGACTTTCGAGAGTATCTTAAAATCATTATTGAGACGTGAGATTGGTCTGTTTGAGGCACATTGTAATAAGTCCTTATTTTTCTTAGGAAAAAACAGTAATTAATGCTTGGCGAAAAATTTGAGGTAGAATTTTATTGTCTCTGGCTTCTATAAAAGTTGCTAATAAAGGGGTAGCTAACTTGATGGAAAATTTTTAAATAAAACTCAGCAGGGTAGCCATCAGGACCTTGGGCCTCATGTATAAATGGTGCGTATGCACAAAACTGTTGCGTATACCAGTTTCCACGCTCACATCGCGATGTATAAATACTAAACTTGGCATAAAGCCAGGCACACATTCTCATATCAGCTCAATCCATTGTGTATTCAAGTTTTTGAGTTTTTCAAACTAGCGGCATCCTGTGTCAAAGCAGTGCTACTGCTCCTGCGTGGTTTCACTTTATTTTTTAGATTCACATCCCTGACACAACTTTATTAAATACACTGAAATTAATCACATATCTTTTATAAGTTTATGGCATCTGATTGTAATCAACCTGTAAGAATATAATGGTCCAAGGAATGGTCAAACTATTTCAAATACCATAGCTGCTTTAGCATTGTTACTCTCAATGCACCACTCAGAGTATTTTAACCCACTGTATCTGAGTGTGGAATCACAGCTGTACAGCAGCAGCTGATCAGAAAAAAGGATTATCGGGATACTGCATCTAGCACATGCTGTCTCAGGCATGCGCACAGTCTATTTGAACTAGTCACTTTATGAACCATTTCACTATCTGCACTATATGTACATGTATATTGTACGTATGCTTTCGTATTGTATATTTTTCATTTTTTTTATTGTATTATTATTATTATCATTTTATAGAAAAATAAATTTATGGATAATTTGCATATTGAATCTCATTGTACCATACAATAACAATAAAGGAATTCAATTCAATTCAATAGAAGAAAGCACGTATTTACATATGATGACGACTGGCTGGATGGTCAATTTAGTTTTCCAAGCAGTATTTTCTTGGAGCGCTTTATATTATTCTTAAGATGAAATGCAGTAAAGTATATATTGAATTATACAGATCAATTTTTAATTTCATTTAAATAATGTACACTGTTAATATTTGAACATGTGGGCATGGTGGCACAGCGGTAGTGATGAGTTGCTGTCTCGTTCAAGGATTGTTCCTGCCTCGCGCTGTATGATTGCAGGGACTGGCATGACCCTGGATGGAATAATTAAACATGTACTCCGAAAATATTTCAATGTTCCTAAAAAATTCTAAGCTTACAGAAAGCTTAACATTTATTACAGAGCTTATGTGGTAGTTGGTTACTTGGAGAAAGAAATGGAAGGACAGGAATTAAGGATTAGTATGTTTGAAAGAGACAGTACTGCTGGAATAAATTATTTCATAGATGGTCGCGCAAGGCACAGCAAGCATCTTGCGGGAGGGCAGGCACAAGCTCTGGATGGGGAACCAGCTCATTGCTACCACTGCACCACCATGCCCCCATGTTTAATACATGCTTTAATTCCTATCACCATGAAAATGATATGAAGTATACATCTTAGTATTTAAATTGTTCAGAGAGCTGTAATATAATGAATGTAATATATTCTATGTCCTGTCAGCATAAGAGAAACCCCGTTTAAAAAGAATATAGTGATTCACACACAGAGTACATAGAAGAACACTTAATGTGCTACTTTAGTTATGATGGAATTTGATAAACTAGTAGATTAAACAATTTGAAGATAAAGTTTATGACATTCTTCTTTAATGACAAAATAAACAATGTGATTAAAGTGGAAATTCAGAGATTAAAGTTGACGTTTCAACCTTTTTATCCCCACTGTGTCCCTATTTTTTTCCTTTTCTCTGTACCCTAATACACTTCCATATGACACTCAGACGGTGGGCTGCAACTCATCTTTTCATGGTGACTTTGATATGTGACCACTTCTTTTTTATTTCGGGCACTGTGTGAGTTTTAGAACTTGAACTTTCGAGTTTCTCTGCAACTCTGTGTCAGTCGATCAACTTCCTTTGGTTGTTTGTACTACTGCTTAAACCAACAAATAGTACATTTATCCTTGCCTCCACTTGGTATTCGCTGAAATTCTTTTTATCCCGTGCTTTTGCCATTGTCTTCTCACAGACTGCTGAACTTATGGAGCTATTTATATTGATTTGCATATTCAAAGAGGCATAATTCTAGGAGGAGTCAAGGTGGGGCGACAGGTGCATGCATGTGTGTTACATTTTACACTGACCGGGATTTATGTAGTGGAAGAATGTGGAAGCTGGCGTACGCACAGTTTTATATATCTAGAATTTTTTGTGCATACGCACATTTCTGTTTTTATCCATACGGCATGTTTTAATGTGAATTCTACATATGGTGTTATACATGAGGCCCCTGGTACTGAAGTGAGTTTATAGTGTCTAGTAATTCTGAAAGTGTCAGAGAATTATCCAATTTCTCTGCACTAAGAGTATCTAGCTGTGGTATCCATAATGTATCAAAAACACATTAGATTGTGCCTTGTATTCTTTAAGCTGAGTAGAATATAAGGACTTATAGTAGTCTTTAAATGTGTGCATAGTCGTTTTGTTTTCTGGTTTAATATTGCAGAAACAAATACATCCAGCAAAATGTAATAGGCAGCCAAAAGCATTAGAAAATGAAGTGAATTTTATACTCAGGTTGAGATATTCTCAAAATATACTGAAGTACAGTAACAATGTATTTCTACTTCATTTCTATGCAACCCTGATATTTGTACTTAGTATTTGGCACATGCACTTGGGCTTCTGTCTATATCATAACATTGATGCTGTGAAAGGATTTGCTATTCACATATTTGTAATGATATTTGAGTATTCTGCTTCCACCTGCTATGTTTGGCTAAGCAATGAAACATATATAGTGCTACTTGAGTGACCAAGTTAGTTAACATGTGTTTAGTGTATGCTACAGCAGTGATTATTACAGAGTTTGTTAATTAATAATTATAATGCTATTGCAATAAAAGAAATAGTCTCATCCTGATTCTGTAGTTTGTGCATGTAAAAGAGTGACAGTCAGTTTCTTATGCACGTGGCACTTTGATACAGATATGCGTTCCATCAATACAATGAATTACATTGTGAAATCTCATAATGCATGCATTCATTTACCAGATGTTTTGTCCAAATTGATGTACAAGGAGTAAATATAGTTGAGTAAACATATATAAAGCTACAAGTGACACAGTGCAAGGTACCCAAATGAGTAAAAGCAAGCAGAAAAAAGGCAACTAAGTTAATAGTCAAATGCAGTGGCACATCCAGATCATTTTCAATATGGACAGCAAGGGACCAGATGAAATTTTGACAGGGAACACCAAAATCAGTAGCAAAGCTGAATGTAATGTATGCCGCTCCTTACAATGTCTAATGGAAATAATGCTGGTCATTATTTAAGCTGTTCAGTGCCACTTTAAGTAATTATCAAGTCCAATTAAATAAACGGATGAAATGATATTCTGCATCATTTATATTCAAAAATTAATAGTCACTGTAGCTTGAATTCAGATGAGCATCAGATTAAATTATTTTACTTAATTGTAAATGCAATTATGAATGCCAAATAAAAATATTAATGAAGTTAAATATACATATTTATTAGAGTGTTCCTCTGAATATTTTCTATACATCAAACCAAATATGAGACATACAAGATGCACTTTTCTCATTAGCATTCCATTAGTTTAATTTTCATCTCCTGTTTGAGTATTTAGGCATATTTATCATAAATAAATTACCTTGAATATTACAATAACTTTATGCTACTGTTAGTGCACCTTTTGGTAAATATCACAATGATTACTTTGCCATCTTTAAATTCTTGATCCCAAAATGACTCTGTCTTTTATCACTCATTGTACAAATACAGTATATTGTAAATACAGTAGGTTTTATAAGCTTTAGAATTGAAAGACTACACTGAGGAGCTCCACAGATACTAAGGTAAAGGAACTGCAATCTAAGAAAGTTAAATAACTTCTTATAATTTTCTTATAAGGCTTAAGAAACAGTCAGATGAATTAAACATATGTGTTTTAACCACTCATCCATTTCCTAAGTATTCTCTACTCTGTCTTCTGACATTACCTCTTCCTGAGTCACCAAATCCTTACTCTCTTCACCTGTCTCTGCAGCATTCTGAGCAATAAAAAACTCAAAAATTGAGATGCAGGGCTACTGTATCAATGGCAATAAAAAAACCTAGCTAGCTAAGGTACTTTCCAAGAACCTTATGGGGAACAAAGCAATGAGAGTGGAAAACAGATTTGCTAAATAAATAGTCACTGCGTGGATTCTTATGTTTGCTGTATGTATAGTTGTATTCTCCAACATTGAAAAAATATGAGAATTATAGGGACTAGCCACACTAAAATTGCCCAGTATGAGTGGTTCTTGAGAACAGGGGCCTCCTTTCAGGTTGGTACCTGCCTTGTGCTTGATTCTGCCAGTGTAGACCACAGACTACGGGAGCCCTTTACTAGAATTAAGGAGTTTAGAAAATGAATGAAAGAATGAACATATAACTACAGTACTATTACTTTTATTGCTTTTTTTTTCTGAACATAGCTAATAAATAGATTTAGGGGAAAAAATGTTACATGTACCATGTTAATGGCTGTTTTACTAATGAGATAAATTACTGCATCTCAGTATCAATAAACTGGGTTTATTTATGTAATTGCTTTTCTCATACATGATATGACTGCCAAAGTGAGCTTAAGAATTCTTCACTCAATGTATTGTTTTTTTCAAATGATAATTTTCCTTATGCTTAAGGTTTATTTACATTTATGAAAATGTAGATTTTGCTTTAATGATAATTTTTTTGAGTTTTATGATTTGGAAATGCATGTTGAAAAGAAATTACAGAAGAATAACATTTAAAGGAATTTATGGACATTTTGTTTAAATGTACTGTCTGATTAATTTGCAGTGCATTAAAAAGAGGTTTTATAACTACATCACTTTTTTAAAATAACTAACAAATGTTAATTTGAAAAAAGCATATAGCTACGGCTTCTTTGCTTACTTTAATATTTCTCTCTATTAAAAAAAAAAATCCTGCAGAGAAACAGTTGGGCGTCGAGAAGTGATCTTCATGTTAAGATCACGTAAGACACTTAAAAGACCCGTGAGACTAAAGAGATTGGCCATGGAGCATCTCGCGAGGACCTTAAACATGAGACTTTGTGCCAAGAGATTGACCCAGGACCGTCTCGCGATGACGTAGAACATGAGATTCTTGCAAGACATGCCCTACTTACAACCAAATACGACCACGGTCATCAAAACTCTCAGTCGTGTTTTGGCTTTGAGCACACACAGATCCAGGGCTCTCAGCGCATATAAAGCGTATAAGGACAATACGTTATAGATGAAACGTAGACGACTAAGCGAAGAAGAAAGCAGCACGGAGAAAAGAGACTCAAAAGCGTTGGAGAGACAAAAAAGAAAAAGAATAACCTAGGCACAAATTCAGAAAATAAGGAAAATAATTATCAACCCGGAAGAAGTGGAATTGAAAAAAAATCCGAACGTTGGCGCTATACACATGCAGAGCAGGTTAGAGATTATGAAAGCAATGGAATCCGAAAGGCTCAAAAAAAAAAAAAAAACGGCACGATACACATGTGGAGAAAGTTAAAGAATATGAAAGTAGGAAAATTAGAAAGTATAAAAAAAAGAAAGTAAAGATCGCAGTAGCGCAAACATATGGAAATTATTACTCAAAAAAGGGAAAATAATCACCACGGACCAGGTGTCACTGAAACAAAAGCAGGATAAAGCGAGGTCAGAAATAAAAGACAGAGTAGAAAACAAAGTAAAACGTCATTAAGAGGTTTAAAAACAAGGGGGCCAAACACATGCAGAGCAGGTTAGAGATAATGAAAACTGGAATTCAAAAGCCTCAAAAAAACATAGGCATGAAACACATGCAGAGCAAGATACAGAATATGAAAGCAGAAAAAAATGACAGTGTCAAAACAAAGAAAGTAAACATCACATTAGCGCAAAGAAAGAGAAATTATTACTCGGAGAAATAACGAAAAGGCAAATAGAGATCGAATATATGGACATAGGTGATATGTCAGAAGTATGTAAATATTGTAAGGCTTTGAAGTTTAAGTCAAGAGAACGGAGTTTACCTCACATGCATTTATTGGTTACTTTGCAAAAGAAATTATTAACTGCTGATGATGTGGATTGTTTTTTCTGTGCTGAAATTCCAAACAGAGAAACCAATCCTGAGTTATGGTACAAAGTCATTAAACACATCTCACAGACCTCATTAAAAAGATTCAGCACATTGGGACTCGAAAGATTCCAAATATTATTTTTACAGAAGTTCAGAAATAAAAGTGAAACTAATGAAATAGCAACAATTCAAAGAAAAAAAAATCTTAAAAGTGTGTATCTGGAAAAACAAAAACGGGGGTTGGCAAGCGAAGCAAGCAGGGGGCAAAGCCCCCTAGTCTCACTGAAATATAAAAAAATATTTATCTCAACTTACCAAATTTAAATTAAAAAAAGTAATTTCTTTGGATTTCATTGGATAAATTTGAAAAATGTGTCCTTTTCTCACTGCATTTATTTCAAAGATGAATTTTACATGAGAGCCTGAAGAGAAGTGCCTCCTTTGTGACAGGACAAATCTTTTTAACAACTCCTGATAAAGGTTGACTGGGGTGGTGCTTCTTGACCTCTTTGCTGTCTGAATGCTTTGAGGAGCTGAACAGTGATCAAGAAGATTCAAAGGAAATAAGATTAAAATGCTGTCAAATCCCCTATCTTCAAAATGATGTCTCTTGAATAGTTTTTTTTCTTCCTGAGTATTAAGCTGTGCTACTGTATAAGAAATAGGTGGAATAATAAGGAGAGACAAATGCATGCATTCTCATATTTCTACATCAAAATCATATGTTGATTTGAAATTATTCTAGAAAATGAACTTTATCAGTAAAAATAATCTTATAATAATTGTAATAGTAATTTCTATAGCACATTTTCATGTAAAACATGTAGCTCAAAATGATTTACAAGTGCATGACAGTGCTTTACAAGATGTTAAAACAAACACAATGCAATTAAAAAAATATTATAAATAAATATATGAGTGAAATAACAAAAAAGCCACAAATGCAAATAAATCAACTCACTTGAATAATACAGATAAACAGTAACAGACAAATCAGAGTCCTTAAATTGTTAAATTAATTTTTAATCCTCTATTGATTATAACAAATAAGTCTGATGCAATGCTTAGTATGGACAGAAAAATAAAAACTCCAGCTGCTGAGATGCTAACAAAAATAAATCTGAGCTTACAAGGACAAATGACCACTGTGATGAGAGGGCTTTGTAGAGCTGTACGTTTTAAATAAAAACATTAAAGTCCCAGTGCATGCAGGGTCCAGGAGTGTACAGATGCACATGGAAATGTGTGTGTGTTGCTCCGAGGTTGATTGAGTGCTGGGCTGATCGCACATTCCTTTGTGAACTGAAGCAGATCGGCCGAGTGCTTAATTTATACCTCAGAAAAGGTAACTGCAGCACCTGTGATCAGATGCAGTTTAAATGGGAGCCTGCATGATGAAATCAGGAGGAGCAATGTTAAAAAATGAAAAATAAACAGAAAGATCATTCTGCACAATAAGATGAAGGAAAAAGAGGAAATGAAAAGGAAGGGGAGAGTTGTGGCAGAGCCAGTGCAGCAGAAGAAAAGTTGGCAGGCAGTCCAGTTATGGCCCCAACAGTAGCAGCAGCAGGGAGTTTCCTGGGACGCCGAAGGAAGGCAGCAAGAGACACAAGCTGGATTTTAAAGGTTGACTACACCTGTCAGTGGATGTCTCCTCTTGCTGAACAGACCTGAAAGAGTAAGCAGAGGAGAAGTCAGTTTTAGAGTGGTGGCACTAAGGCTCAGGATTGTTTTTAAGGAAAGAAAAAAATTCTGCCTGGGATTTTAACCTCATTTTAATGGATTATTTATTACTATTTATGCATTGATTGTTTTTAACTTCCTCACATCATCTGATTTTTATGGATTATTTATTTATCTATCAAGAAGATCACTGCACTATTTTACACTTTGTTTTAATAAAAAAACTTAATCTGTTTTACACCATCACCTTGCTGACTGTGTGTGTGTCCTCATTTGCCTGGCTCAACATCGGTCCAAAACTGTCAATGGTTCCAGATTCAAGCTACCAGGGGAGATGGAGCTAACCTGGGCTGTCATAGCTACTCATCTTCCACAGGGCGTTCTACCAAACATAAATGCTTCAGGATCATTACATGCTATAGATAAGTAAAGGTGTTTGTCATCTGCATAGCTGTGGTAGTTCACCTTTTGTTTTGAGATAATCTGATCTAACAGGAGCATGCATGATTAATGTGGGTTTAAAAGACAATCATTTACGAATATGTTTTCAGACATAATAACATTCATATTATTCATAATTTTAGAAAAATAGTGTCTCTCAAGACAGACTACGGTGCTGTATTCAGTTATACAAGCCTTTAGTATTTCATAATGGACTGCTAATTTAGATTTCCTACATTAATTCTCATCTTTACAGCAGTTTTTTTTTTAAGTTTAGGCACTAAGTGAGTCTTTCAACATATTTTAGTTGTGGAAGATTTCATATTTTTTTCAGGGACTACTATGTCAGCTGTAGGAGTCACTTTAGCATTAAAATTTACCACCTTGCTAATTCAGACTGATTATTCAGAATATTAGCAAATAAAGCTGTTGTGGCATCAAATTACATCTTTTAACAACAGGCTGCTCTTTAGTTCTGGTCACCAGTATTTCTGCATCCAATAAAATTCATAAATCGTCCAGATACATCAATATCCATGACCTATAACATGTCAATTTTCTAGGTTCACCATGTGTCATCTCCTATGTGTAGGCTGGCTGATAAGTGGATTAAGAACAAAAGAATACAGTAAGTTTATAAATAATTTTCCTTTAGGGTTACATGGGTTATCAACATGAAGACTTGAATGGCCCATTATTAGGAACCTTTCATAATTATTTATTATTAAAGAAAATAAGTCTGAGAATTCATTAATAAAAGATACATAATTTGTAGGTCGATAAATGGTCAATGCAGGAGAGTCCAATACTTCTGGAATAACTACAGCATGCTTCATGAAAGACGCAGATGAACCAAAGCTGGTATTTTTAACATTTTATATGGCTTCAGAAAGTTCTTGGTAAACTCTTACCTCTCTTTCCTGGACAAACAGCATGAACAAAATTGTAACTTGGATGTGCTGCTCCAATTAATACTACAGAACCATCACTGCTGAGCTATGGTTCACACAATGCTAAAAACACTATATTCATTTCATTGATTGAAATACTATTCTAAAATGTCTTACTGGTTAAAACTCTTGTATTAAGTAAGTTTAACAACACAGTTGAACCAAATTTTAGAGTAGCTTCAGGTGACAATTATTATTATTAATAATAATAATACATTTTATTTATTCGTAGGCATCTTTCTAAACACTCAACTAAGCTACGGCATTTGCATTTGTACCCGTTTGTCCAGACCTTTTTAGCTAAACTATAATCTGCTATTATAGTGCTAATATAGTATATTGCACATGTTTAAGCACACCCACAGCTAATTTGTCCTGTTTCAATGCAAGTAAATGGCTAACGTTAGTTCTAAAGCTAGGTAGTCATGACAAATGCATTACCATGGAGAGGTTTTTGGGGAAAACACTGGTGCCAAATCTATTTGGATGCAAGCCATTATAAATTTAGAAATGTGTTTTATCCAGAAAAAGATCCCAGTTGTCCACCTGCATGACAAGGCACTCATCCAGGTGCTCAAGGCCAAGAATCACTTGTAGGCTTTCTTAGATCATCTCAGTATAGACAGCAGCAATTTTCAAGCAAGGGTCCTCTCCTTTGTAGATTGATTAGGAGATACAAACTCCATCTTCAGAACTTCTGACTATCTACACTGAATGTCAATGATACCAGTATCCAATGCTATTGACCCAAAAGTCCTTTATTTATGCTTTTTAAAACGGATGGGACTTGACTTTTAACATCCAGAACTTGTGCACTGGGGAAACAAGACAAAAAAAAAGCCTGTGTACAATCAATTCTATAATAATGAGGACCTCACCCTCATCTAAACAGGCTGAATCTGATCTTTCTCTGTCTTGTGTTATTGGTTGCTTTCCAAATTAAACAGTTTTCACCTAATCACAATTTATGGGCTTTTATGTATTTTACACTGTTTGCACATATTGAAAATTGACTTTTACACATCCTTGCTGAATTACTTCTAAACATTCTTTATTTGAAATCTGTATTATTTTTTTTTCTGCCTTTTCATGATCCATCCCTTAGGTAAAGGAAAATCCTACAATATTATTTTGACTAAGACTTTTCCAGACTATTATTTGTTACACAAAATCTCCAGTGAATAAAACAGGTTAATATAGTGTGTTTCTAATAACGTTTATTTCAGTATTAAATATTACCCTTTCATTTTATTATCTAGTACATGCATTACATATATTGATTTATACTGTGCTTTACTAAACGTAATAATAACTATAATGGAACATTGCCAAGGAATAAGCAAAAAAAAACCCATCACTGGGCTCATTTAATTTTTCCCCCATTTATCTTCAATCTGACTCTTTCAGTGCTACTTTGAAATGGGTCCCAATATCAACATTTGTCTGACACCAAAGGCCAATACTGTACAATCTGTTTTTATTTTTTTAAATTTGTTTAAGCATTTAAAATATACTATATAAACAAACTAACTATATTGGTTAAGTAAAGGAAACTAACAGCTCTCTATTATTTAGCAGTAGCAGACTATTTACATAATCACACAAAAAGCGCAAACAATAAGAATGCCTACACTTAATGAAAGAAGAGTTAGAAACAATATGAATTAACAAAAGCAGGTATTTACGTGAAAGGGTTTATCTGACAGAAAATGAGAAAAATTCATATTATTTTTTAGGAATTTTCACACCCCTTCACCAAGCATGTGTGAGAATACTGAATCCATATATCTAATTTTTTTAAACAATGGGTATTGTTTTAAATTGTAATATTAGGGAAAACTGGACAGGAAATAGTTTTACATTTCACAGTTCTTGCAACTAAGTTACAAAGATGACAGCTCATAGTAAAATAAACAGAATTATTCAACTGCCACAGTTTCCACTTTTGATTTGTAACAATCACATAAAAATAAACACTTTACATAAAAAGTTGATGATGTCGTAGAAACATTTAGTTCTGATGAAGTCTGAAGTATAAGTGTTGTTTTTAATACAACAGCATTTATTTATATGGAACATTTCCAAACAAAGTAGCTCCAAGTGCTTTACAATATGTCAAAGATAAAGTTGTTTGGAAAAAAAACAGTAATAATATTAAATAAGAAATAACAATAAAAATGATAAGGTCAGGTGGCCAGGAGGATAGAAAAAAAACTGTAGTTAGGCTAGAGAAAAAACAAAATCTGCAGGGGTTCCAAGGCTAAAACGCCACAGATCACCACCCCAGAACAACTGGAAAAGACAGTAGAGAATACTAGAGATTAGTAAAGAAGAATAATATTATATTATATTATATGCCTGTATAAGGTTCAAGGCTAGAACACCTCCATCGGCACAGGCGAGCATCTCAGACCGTCTCCGCGTCCCCAGTTTGCCTTCAACCCCTGGTGATGTAATAGTGGTAGGTGATTCTATTGTTAGAAACCTCAAAATCGCATGCCGTAATCGAAAATCATTTGTTTTTTGTTTTCCCGGTGCTCGTGTCCAAGATGTGATGAGACGTGTGCCGGCAATCTACGAGAAGCACAAGAAGAGCGCAGTTGGAGTTGTTTTGCATGCTGCTGTGAACCGACAGTCGGAAATCCTCAAGGCTGACTTCGCAGCACTAATTAAAGACACGGAGGAGAAGACCCCATCGGCAAAGATCTTCATTTCGGGTCCACTACCTCTCGTCAGACGATCAAACGAGTACTACAGTCGTCTGCTAGGTTTAAACAACTGGCTGCAGGGTTTCTGCAACAATCAAGACATCGGATTCATCAACAACTGGGACCTCTTTTGGGAAAGGCCACGTTTCTTCAAGAGAGATGGCCTGCATCCGAACAGTTTCGGCGCCCGGGTCCTCTCCGAAAACAAAGTCAAGATAAACGAATTACCTTAGATATCTATCTCTACTCTTAACCCCTTCCGAAATGCTATTGCTGTGCTAGGACATGATAATTGTTTAATAAAATCTTCAGTAAAAGTGCACAACATTAATACTCTAATAACCAATGTCAATGCACGTAGAAAATCTAGGAAATATGGCATAAACACCAATAATTTAATTAAAATTACTACTTTAGATGAACAATGTATTAAAACTATAAAAACAGACTATAGATTAAACAAAAAATACACACAGAGCGGCGCTAATAAAAATAACTTATTTCCTGTTCCAAATATCAGTCACGTACATAGTATTCATCTCTGTCCCTCCGAAACATTAAATATGGCACTATTAAATGTTAGAGCTTTAACTAGCAAGACATTCTGGATTACAATTATACTCATGCGGATCGCCAAGGAAAGAGAGGCGGTGGCCTAACAAACATTTACTCAAGCCGGTTAAAATGTAAAGATGTCAGTTTTGGTAAATTCAAGTCCTTTGAGTATCTCCCCGTTGTTATTCATGGAGATTCTCACGTTCTAGTATTATCCGTGTATAGACCTACTAAGTTCAACGCGTCTTTCTTTGAGGAATTCTCTGACTTAATGTCAATTTTAATTACGAACTATGACACACTCTTAATAGTCGGCGACTTGAATTTTCATATAGATAATCAGTGTGACCAAAAAGTAAAAGAATTTATGAACCTCCTGGACTCTTTTGATTGAGACAGCTCGTTAATCAGCCTATACATAAAGCAGGTCATACGTTAGACTTAGTGATTACTAAAGCACTAAAAGTTGATATAAAGCAGGTCATTGATACGGGTCTATCAGACCATTTTCTTCTACTTTTTAATATAGAAATAATGATAGAAAACACTCATGAGAAGCATATTGTTAAAAAACGCTTCTTTGACTCATCAGCAGCTTACAAAACTTACAAACATTCTAAGCAATCAGTCCATGTATAGTGCCAACTATAATAGCGAGGATAATGTAAATAGTAAGGTGGAAAAATTTAATACTAAAGTGAGAGCTGCTGTTGACATAGTTGCACCTGTAATGACAGTTAAAAAATCTTCTAGCATTGTTATACCATGGAAGACCCAAAGAGTGTCTGATTTAAAGAGAACATGCCATAGAGCTGAGCGTAAATGGAGGAAGGCTAAACTAACTATCCACTATGAAATATTAAAAGTTAAAATAACAGAATACAATAACACAGTCCGTCATTGAGAGGCGCTGCTGTTCTCTAAGATTATAAATAACAATGCTAGAAATCCCAGTCTTATTCTCGACAATTGATTGTCTGCTAAACCCAGGTAATTCAAAGGAATGCCTCCTAACTTCTTCCTGTAAAACCTGTGAGGCTATTGCTGTATTTGTCAATCAAAAAATTTATGATATTAGAAATAACATAGTATATCTCCCCAACACTAAGGATCCTCCTAAACCCCAGTATTCCGTTATAAACAAATTAAACTCTTTCACTAGGATAGATTTACCTGATCTACATAAAATAATTTCTCAACTGAAACCCTCCACCTGCGTCCTTGACCCAATACCAACAAATTTTTTCAAAGAAGTATCGGGCGTGCTAATCGATAATATTCTTGACATAGTAAATTTGTCATTAGATACGGGGGTCTTCCCAGACTGTCTTAAGACTGCTGTAGTTAAATACCTACTTAAGAAAAATAATCTTGACCCCTCTACTCTTGAAAATTTTAGACCCATCTCTAACCTGCCTTTCTTAAGTAAAATTCTAGAGAAGGCAGTCATTATGCAGTTAAATGACCACCTCAACAAACATACTATCTATACTAATAAAAGGCAAAGCCCTCACTGACTGACTCAGTCACTCACTCACTCACTCACTCATCACTAATTCTCCAACTTCCCGTGTAGGTAGAAGGCTGAAATTTGGCAGGCTCATTCCTTACAGCTTACTTACAAAAGTTAGGCAGGTTTCATTTCGAAATTCTACGCGTAATGGTCATAACTGGAACCTGTTTTTTGTCCATATACTCTAATGGAGGAAGCGGAGTCACGTATCGCGTAATCACGTGAACTGAAAACAAGGAAGAGATTTACAGCACGAGTCAAACACGGGAACGAAGGTAAATGACGTTAATTGTTGAGTGTCTTTTAATACTGTGTAAGCATACATATTAACACATGCAATTAAACATGTGCATTTGCGGGGTGATTTCTCAGGCTTAAAAGCTTGCCTTTTATTAAAAAGGTAAATGCAAACTTTTCATTCTGAAGGGCACAAACCACGTTAGATTTCATGCTCAAGAGTAAGCTCAGCACACAGCTTGGTCATATTACAACCGGAGGGGCGAACTGACAACGTGGTATACAAAGAGATCCTTAACAAATAATTATTGATTAAAAAGGTTTACTTTTCTTCTTAATAAAAATTTTAAAGCAGTACTTCGCCACTGCGAAGCGCGGGTATTTTGATATATATCAAAATATATCGCGTCATCTCGCCTCCCATGTAAGCACGTGAACTGACCCGCTGCCGTTTGCAATGCCATATTCACGAGATACAAGTTTAATGAGAAGACACGAGGTATAAACGACAGTTTGGATCACTTTGTAACAGAGTTAACATTGCTGTAGCGAGAAACTTTTAACTGCCGGGTCTTAGCTAACATTAAATAAACCCGTGGACATCGCAACATCACACAAGAGAGCGGCTCACGTGAAGTGACTGAACGCAGCAGGAGTGATCACTTCGATGAATCAAACCTGTTCAAAAAACACATTACACAATTGATAAGGTACGAAAACAATATGAAACCGATTGTGGATTTGCGTACAGCCACTGAAACTTTGTGACGGCACGAGACTTCAGGTCACGTGTCTGCAAAAGAACCTCATTGAGGCAACTATTTTTACTGGCGGTGGCTCAGGGGAGAGAGTTTTTATTCCTCGCATCCCCGTTATACCCTCTGATCTCCCATTTTAATTCAAACGCCTCCAATTTCCACTAAGGCTCTGCTTCGCAATGACAATTAATAAGTCTCAGGGCCAGACCCTACAAAAGGTTGGCATTGATTTGAGGCAGGACTGCTTTTCACATGGCCAACTGTACTGTACAGTAAGCTCAGCACACAGCTTGGTCATATTACAACCGGAGGGGCGAACTGACAACGTGGTATACAAAGAGATCCTTAACAAATAATTATTGATTCATTTTCCCTCAGTTTAAAAAGGGTTACTTTTCTTCTTAATAAAAATTTTAAAGCAGTACTTCGCCGCTGCGAAGCGCGGGTATTTGATATATTTATATATGTAGATATGTATATGTATATATATATATATATATATATATATATATATATATATATATATATATATATATATATATGTCAATGTATGTATGTATATATGCATGTCTAGATATATGTAGATATGTATATATATGTGTATATATATGTAGATATGTATATATATATGTGTATATATATGTAGATATGTATATATATATGTGTACAGTGATCCCTCGCTATATCGCGCTTCGCCTTTCGCGGCTTCACTCCATCGCGGATTTTATATGTAAGCATATTTAAATATATATCGCGGATTTTTCGCTGCTTCGCGGGTTTCTGCGGACAATGGGTCTTTTAATTTCTGGTACATGCTTCCTCAGTTGGTTTGCCCAATTGATTTCATACAAGGGACGCTATTGGCAGATGGCTGAGAAGCTACCCAACTTACTTTCTTTCTCTCTCTCTCTCTCTCTCTTGCGCTGACGTAGGGGGGTGTGAGCAGGGGGGCTGTGTGCAGCTGCTTCCTGAAGGACATGCTGCACCAGTGCTTCGCATACTTAAAAGCTCAAAGGGCACGTATTGATTTTTGACTTTGTTTTTCTGTGGCTCTCTCTCTCTCTCTCTCTCTCTCTCTCTCTCTCTCTCTCTTCCTGCTCCTGACAGAGGGGGTGTGAGCTGCCGCCTTCAACAGCTTTGTACCGGCGGTGCTTCGCATACTTAAAAGCCAAAAAGCCCTATTGATTTTTTTTTTGACTGCTTGCTTTGCACTCCTTTGAAAAGGAAGATATGTTTGCATTCTTTTAATTGTGAGACAGAACTGTCATCTCTGTCTTGTCATGGAGCACAGTTTAAACTTTTGAAAAAGAGATAAATGTTTGTTTGCAGTGTTTGAATAACGTTCCTGTCTCTCTACAACCTCCTGTGTTTCTGCGCAAATCTGTGACCCAAGCATGACATTCTAAAAATAACCATATAAACATATGGTTTCTACTTCGCGGATTTTCCTATTTCGCGGGTGGCTCTGGAACACAACCCCCGCGATGGAGGAGGGATTACTGTATATGTAGATATGTATATATATATATATATGTGTATGTATGTATGTGTGTATATATATATGTATGTGTATGTATGTATGTGTATATGTATAAATGTATATGTGTGTGTGTATGTATGTGTGTATATGTATGTGTATATATATGTTGATATGTGTATATATATATATGTATATATGTGGATGTGTATATGTATATATATGTATATATGTGTATATGTAGATATGTATATATATCTATATATGTATATGTATGTTTATGTGTGTGTGTGTGTATATTATATATATATATATATATATATATATATATATATATATATATATATGACAGCAACACTCATAACAATGACAACACAATTACATATATATATATGTAGATATGTATATATATGTGTCAATGTATGTATGTATGTGTAGATATATATATATATATATATATATATATATATATGTAGATATGTATATATATGTAGATATGTGTATATATGTAGATATGTGTATATATATGTATATATATGTAGATATGTGTATATGTAGATATGTATATATGTATATGTATATTTATGTTTATGTGTGTGTATATTATATATATATAAGACAGCAACACTCATAACAATAACAACACAATTACATTGACAATCATGTTACGTTATTTTTAAAATGTTTCCTTTTCTTTTTCATAACCTCTTTAACACACTACTTCTCCGCTGCGAAGCGCGGGTATTTTGCTAGTATATATATATATATATATATATATATATATATATATACATATATGTGTGTGTGTATGTATGTATGTGTGTATATATATGTATGTGTATGTATGTATGTATGTGTATATGTATATATGTATATGTGTGTGTGTATGTATGTGTGTATGTATATGTTGATATGTGTATATATATATGTATATATATGTGGATGTGTATATGTATATATATATGTAGATATGTGTATATGTAGATATGTGTATATATGTATATGTATATATATGTTTATGTGTGTGTATATCTATACTAATAAAAGGCAAAGCCCTCACTGACTGACTGACTGACTGACTGACTAACTCATCACTAATTCTCCAACTTCCCGTGTAGATGGAAGGCTGAAATTTGACAGGCTCATTCCTTACAGCTTACTTACAAAAGTTAGGCAGGTTTCATTTCAAAATTCAAAGCGTAACGGTCATAACTGGAACCTATTTTTTGTCCATATACTGTAATGGACGGGGGCGGAGTCGCGTATCGCGTCATCACGCCTCCTACGTAATCACGTGAAACGCCTTGGGGCCGATCTGGAAGAAGGTAGCACAGCGCCTTGATTTAAACAATTCCATGTCTTGGTGGGTTTAATACTGTGTAAGCATACATATTAACACATGTGCAATTAAACGTGTGAATTTACGGGGTGATTTCTCAGGCTTAAAAGCTCGCCTTTTATTAAAAAAGTAAATACAAACCGTTTTCATTCTGAAGGGCACAAACCACGTTGGATTTTGTAATGATAGTTGATTAGTAAGGTCTATTAAGGGATACTTACAGAATGATTAGTAATGCCTGTGAATGCCGATGCAAGTAGGAGAATGGGCGTGAACTAAAGAACGAGTAGTAACATGTACAGTAAATGTCTCTAAAGTCTGTCTATTAAAAAGTTATTATATCTTTCAATCCTGTGTATTGATTAAACTACGAACCTAACAAGATCACTACATGGTGTCAGAAGTGGCGGATTGGAAGAGGAATGTGAAGAAGAGGTTCAGCTTTTGAACGAGTCTCGTATCTGTGAGTAACCCGAAAACGTGGTCAGAAAGCGCTAAGACGTTCTAGCAAAAGAGAAAAAAAAATATGGAAGGATTACAGCCCCCACCAAATCTCCAGTTAAAGGGAAATGTAGCTGAAAATTGGAAAAGATTTAAACAGAGATTCAAGTTGTATCTTGCTGCGATTGAAGCAGATAGGAAAAGTGAAAAAATGAAAGCGTCTATGCTTCTACATGTAATTGGCGAAGAGGCGTTAGAGTTGTATAACAATTTTCAGTTTGAAGAAGATGGAGACAATATGAAATTGAACAAAATAGTTGAAAAATTTGAAGCGTATTGCAACCCAAAGCGCAATGTGACGTTTGAGCGTCACAAGTTTTTTACACGTTTCCAGAAAAGCGGCGAATTGCGTAATAGGAGCTGTTCTAAGAAGAAACCGTCGAGACATCAAACGACCAATAACCTCTAATCAGAACAGTAACACCAGCGAAACAAATATTAACGAGAAAACAAGTATAAATCAGGAAAGAACATCTCAACTGCAAACACAATTAACCAGAAGATCAAAACGTCAAGTAAAACCACCACAACGACTCATTGAGACATGTTGACGATTAAAGGAACATTTTCAATTAAGAAATGCTGAATTCCTTTAACAGTTGTGCTTTTTATACATAGTTTGAATGCTGGATGTATGCCTGAAATGTTCTGGATAGTTCAGTTGTTTGAAGTGATAAAGTTTATCGAAGTAGCATTTGAAATGTTTAACATTACTAAGGTTATAAGTACTGCCTTACTTCTCTTTAAGAAAGGAAGGTGTAATGATACTTGATTTAAACGATTCCATGTCTTGGTGGGTTTGCGTAGCTTATTGTCAATATCTTTACACCTGTTTTTAAGACTTATTGACTGTTTTTTAAACACAAGTGATCGCCCGCCTATCGCGGAAGTTAGTTCTAGACCCATCAGTGATAGGTGAAAATCCGCGATATAGAAAGACCATATAAATAAACATTTTTATAGTTTAAGCCTTAAAATACCCATCCCATACGCTTTAAAAACATGTAAACTTATAAAACACATTTTGTTAACACATATGATATGTGGATGTCGGACTAAGGATATGAGTAACATCTCTCTATTATAAAACATTTTAAGTTCATGCAAGACAAGGCAGTAAGACAGGAAAACAGCTGCTGTACAGGCGTATTGACACGCAGAGCGACAAGCAGCACAAAGTCCAGTTCTCCTTAGCGTGCATTCAGCAAGCCCGCTTCATCCCCCCCCCAAGTGGCAGGAGCGTACCGCGCCTTGGAGAGGGGGGTTTGAGCGAACGTGCGTTCAGCCCTCACACACACACTCCTCCTCCTCCTTCAGAACGCGCAAAGCGACAAGCAGGCATTTTGGCAGAAGCAGCACAAAGTCCACCTCTGCTTAATCTGCGTTCACCTGCCCCCCTCTTCACAAAACGAGTGGCAGACACATCAACATCTGATCGCTGCGTGTAATAATAATAATAATAATAATACATTTTATTTGAAGCGCCTTTCAAAAAACTCAAGGTCACTGTACAATCAGGTTAAAAAATAAACATTCAATAACTAGAAAATTTAAAATCCAAATAAAACATCAGATAAAAGAGCAATAACAGTTACAATGAATAAGCAATTTTGAACAGATAAGTTTTAAGATTAGCCTGAAATTGGTGAAGGGTAGTCATATTCCTAAGATAAGCAGGTAATGAGTTCCATAAGGAAGGTGCCGATCTGCTAAATGCGCGATATCCCATCGTAACAAGACGTGCTGGTGGATTATTTAAGTTAATGGAAAAAGAGGATCTGAGCATACGAGAGGGTTTAGTGACTTGTAGGAGCTGTGAGAGATATGTGGGGGCAAGATTATGAATGGCCTTATATGTAAGGACTAAAATTTTGTAGTTGACCCTAAACTTTATTGGCAGCCAATGAAGCTGCTGAATAACGGGTGTAATGTGATCAGAATAGGGTTTTTTAGTAATTATAGTATTTATAGTAATTATAGTGTTGCTCTGCGGTGTTAAGAGTGTAGAAAGTGTTTAAGAGCATAGTAAGTGTTTATAAGAGTGTGGGAAAGGTTAAAAAGACAGACAGAAAGGTTTATAAGAGTGTGGGAAGGGTTTATAAAGCCTTAAAATATATATAATTAATAAAATAAATATAGGTCGGTACTTCGCGGATTTTCACTTATCGCGGGGGGCTCTGGAACGTAACCCCCGCGATAGGTGAGGGATGACTGTATTTCTGTTTTATTTAAACCTTTTAAGTTCGTATGCATAGCCCCATTTTGCTGTTTTAGTTTTTTTTTTCTTTCTTCAGTAATATTTAATCTCCTTAAAGAAAAACAACATATCCATTTTACTTTTTTTGTATCTCTTTAGTAATATTTTAGTGTAAAAGGATAACCAGTATTTAAACCTTTTATGTTACTTTATAAAGTTATTTTACACAATGTTGAAAAATTAATAAGAAAGCTACATATTTTGGCAGCTGCTGCTTTAATTTTCAATGAAATGAAAAAAGCTCTCCAGGAGAAAACCTCAATGAAGAAGAAAGTTTGCACTTCTCCTAAAAAGGAGAAACCCTCATTTATAAAGGTTTGCTGCAGATGACTTAACTGAAAATAAATGAATAGTTCCTATGTGTATAATACATATTTATCTATTTTACTTATGCCTTTATTCCAGCAACTTGCAGCATCTGAGGTACAATTTGTTACATTACTTTTTTTTCTTGCAGAACAGGCAGGTGAAGTGACTTCCTCAGGGTCACACAGTGGTGTCAGTACCAGGATTTGAACTGACAAGATCCGGGTTTGCTGAAATATTACTGAAGAAAGAAAAAAGACGAAAACGGGCAAATGGGGCTATGCATACAAATGTCCATCCATCCATTATCCAACCCGCTATATCCTAAATACAGGAGCCAATCCCTGCCAACACAGGGCACAAGGCAGGAAACAAACCCCGGGCAAGGTGCCAGCCCACCGCAGGGCGCACACACCCACACACACCAGGGACAATTTACAATCGCCAATGCACCTAACCTGCATGTCTTTGGACTGTGGGAGGAAACCGGAGTACCCGGAGGAAACCCAGACAGACACAGGGAGAACATTCAAACTCCACACAGGGAAGCGAACCCGGGTCTCCTAACTGGCACCTTTCACTGCGCCACCATGCCGCCCGCATACAAACTTAAAAGGTTTAAATAAAACAGAAATATATACCTTTATTTTTACTTCCTTAACTTGTGGAGGGTGTATCCTGTAGCAAAGCCCTAAGTTTTTTCATGAAAACCCCTTTCAGTCAATAAGCCTTAAAAACAGGTGTAAAGCTAAACTTGCAGCACCGCTATTCAATTACACTTGCCTAACGCCTCTCCTAAGGGGAGATACTGTGGGATCTGGGCATCAGTCAAAGCACCAATCACAGGCCCGATTAGAAAGCGGGAAGCTGTGATTTGTCGTCTCCCTCCCATGTAACAATCACAGCCCGTGTTACAATGCACTAGGTATGTATGTATATATGTATATGTGTGTATTTATGTATGTGTGTATATGTATGTGTATATATATATATATATATGTTCATATGTGTATATATATATGTATATATATGTGGATGTGTATATGTATATATATGTATATGTAGATATGTGTATATGTAGATATGTATATATGTATATGTATATATATGTTTACATAACCTCTTCAACACACTACTTCTCCGCTGCGAAGCGCGGGTATTTTGCTAGTTATATATATAAAAGACAGCAACACTCATAACAATGACAACACAATTACATTGACAATCATGTTGCATTATTTTTAAAATGTTTCCTTTTCTTTTTCATAACCTCTTTAACACACTACTTCTCCGCTGCGAAGCGGAGTATTTTGCTAGTTCTTGATAAATTTCAGTCAGGTTTTAGAACAAATCACAGCACAGAAACTGCACTCATTAAAGTAGTAAATGACTTGCGGGTAAATGCAGACAGAGGCCATTTATCTGTTCTCATCCTCTTAGATCTGAGTGCCGCATTTGACACCATTGATCATAATATTCTTAGAAATCGCCTTAGTCAATGGGTGGGCCTCTCTGGCAGTGTCTTAAACTGGTTTGAATCCTACCTGGCAGGGAGAAAATTCTTTGTTAGTTGTGGTAATTACAACTCAAAGACACATGATATCCTATATGGTGTTCCACAAGGCTCTATCCTGGGTCCGCTGCTTTTCTCAATCTACATGCTTCCTTTAGGTTAGATTCTCTCAGGGCACAACGTGACTTACCACAGCTATGCTGATGACACACAGCTGTATTTATCAATAGCACCTGATGACCCCAATTCTCTTGATTCACTAACACAATGTCTGACTTGTATTTCTGAATGGATGAATAGTAACTTTCTCAAGCTAAATAAAGAGAAACATGAAATCTTAGTGATTGGCAATAATGGATAGAATGAGGCTATTAGAAATAAACTGGATACATTAGGATTAAAAGTCAAGACGGAGGTAAAAAGCTTAGGGGTAACTGTTGACTGTAATTTGAATTTTAAATCGCATATTAATCAGATCACTAGGAGAGCATTTTTTCACTTAAGAAACATAGCAAAAGTTAGACCTCTTATATCATTGAAAGATGCTGAGAAATTAGTTCACGCGTTTGTTTTCAGTCGACTAGATTACTGTAATGCACTCCTCTCAGGAATACCCAAAAAAGACATAAATCGTTTGCAACTAGTGCAGAATGCAGCTGCTAGAATCCTAACCAGGAAAAGAAAATCCGAGCACATCTCTCCAGTTTTGATGTCACTACACTGGTTACCTGTGTCATTCAGGATTGACTTTAAAATTCTGCTTATGGTTTCTAAAGCATTAAATAATCTCGTCCCATCTTATATATCGGAATGTCTGACATCTTATATTCCAAATCGTAACCTCAGATCCTCAACTGAGTGTCTCCTTAGAATTCCAAGAGCAAAACTTAAAAGAAGTGGTGAGGCGGCCTTCTGCTGTTATGCACCTAAAATCTGTAATAGCCTGCCAATAGGAATTCGCCAGGCTAATACAGTGGAGCACTTCAAAAAACTGCTGAAAACACATTATTTTAACATGGCCTTCTCATAACTTCACTGTAATTTAATCCTGATACTCTGTATATCCAATTCATTATAATAACTATTCATGGTGGCTCTAAAATCTGTACTAACCCCTATTCTCTCTTCTGTTTCCTTTTCCGGTGTCCTTTTGGTGGTGGCTTGTGCCACCACCATCTACTCAAAGCACCGTGATGTTCCAACAGTGATGGATTAAAAGCCAGATGTCTGCATGACCATCATCATCAAGCCTTCCGTGAGAATCCTAAATACAAAGAAGACTAGATAGATAGATAGATAGTTTATTAATCCCAATGGGAAATTCACATTCTCCAGCAGCAGCATACTGATACAATAAATAATATTAAATTAAAGAATGATAATAATGCAGGTGAAAAACAGACAATAACTTTGTGTAATGTTAAATATTAACGTTTACCCCCCCGGGTGGAATTGAAGAGTCGCATAGTTTGGGGGAGGAACGATCTCCTCAATCTGTCAGTGGAGCAGGACAGTGACTGACAGCAGTCTGTCACTGAAGCTGTACTTCTGTCTGGAGATGACACTGTTTAGTGGATGCAGTGGATTCTCCATAATTGATAGGAGCCTGCTGAGCGCCCTTCGCTCTGCCACAGTTGTTAAACTGTCCAGCTCCATGCCAACAATAGAGCCTGCCTTCTTCACCAGTTTGTCCAGGCGTGAGGCGTCTTTCCTCTTAATGCTGCCTCCCCAGCACACCACTGCGTAGAAGAGGGCACTCACCACAACTGTCTGATAGAACATGTGCAGCATCTTATTGCAGATGTTGAAGGACACCAGCCTTCTAAGGAAGTATAGCCAGCTCTGTCCTTTCTTGCACAGCGCATCAGTATTGGCAGTCCAGTCTAATTTATCATCCAGCTGCACTCCCAGATATTTATAGGTCTGCACCATCTGCACACAGTCACCTTTGATGATCTCGGGGTCTATGAGGGGTCTGGGCCTCCTAAAATCCACCACCAGCTCCTTGGTTTTGCTGGTGTTCAGTTGTAGGTGGTTTGAGTCGCACCATTTAACAAAGTCATTGATTAGGTCCCTATACTCCTCCTCCAGCCCATTCCTGATGCAGCCCACGATAGCAGTGTCATCAGTGAACTTTTGCACATGGCAGGACTCCGAGTTGTATCGGAAGTCCGATGTATATAGGCTGAACAGGACCGGAGAAAGTACAGTCCCTTGTGGCACTCCTGTGTTGCTGACCACAATGTCAGACGTGCAGTTCCCAAGACGCACATACTGAGGTCTGTCTTTAAGATAATCCACGATCCATGCCACTAGGTATGAATCTAATCCCATCTCTGTCAGCTTGTCCCTAAGGAGCAGAGTTTGGATGGTGTTGAAGGCACTAGAGAAGTCTAGAAACATAATTCTTACAGCACCACTGCCTCTGTTCAAGTGAGAGAGGGATCGGTGTAGCATATAGATGATGGCATCCTCCGCTCCCACCTTCTCCTGATATGCAAACTGCAGAGGGTCGAGGGCGTGTTGAACCTGTGGCCTAAGGTGGTGAAGCAGCAGCCTCTTCATGGTCTTCATCACATGTGATTTCATCACATGACTATTTCATTTATGTTACGTAGAATGCCCAGAGGGGACTGGGTGGTCTCGTGGCCTGGAACCCCTGCAGATTTTATTTTTTTCTGTCCCCCCTGGCCATTGGACCTTACTCTTTTTCTATGTTAACTAATGTTGTCTTATTTTAATTTCTTATTTTGTCTTTTATTTTTTTTTTCTTCATTATGTAAAGCACTTTGAGCTACTTTTTTGTATGAAAATGTGCTATATAAATAAATGTTGTTGTTGTATAGTCGTATTATGAATACAAGTAAAATGTAGCTACAAAAAAGCCAAATTCAACTCTGAATGACACAGGTATCCAATGTAATGATGCTAAAACTGGTGAGATGTGCTCAAATTTCCTTTTTCTAGTTAAGAATTTGGCTGCTGCATTCTGCACTATTTGCAACAGATTGATGGCTTTATTAGATAGTCTTGTTAGGAGTGCAATACAGTAAACTACTTAATTAAAAACAAAAGAATTAACACATTTTTCAGCATCTTGTAAAGTTATTAGAGGTATACTTTTTGCTAGATTCCTTAAATGAAAAAATGCAGTCCTAGTAATCTGGTTAATATGTGATTTAAAGTTTAGGTCAGAGTCAATGATTTCCCCTAAATTCTTTACCTCTGCCTTGACTTTTTAACCTAAGTTTATTTCTAATACCCTTGCTGTTTCCATGTTTGCCAGTCACTATGATTTCTGTTTTTCCTTATTTAGTTTGAGAAAGTTTCTACTCATCCATCCATCCATTCTGCTCATCGAATTGGAAATACCACTAAGACATTGGATCAGAGAGCCAACAGCATGAGAGTCATCAGGTACTATCAGTAAATAAAGTTGTGTGTCATCTGCATAGCTCTGGTGACTCACCTTGTGCTTTGATCAACACAGGTATGCTGATAAAGTACATATGTACTGGAGTAACTTTAGATGCAGGTGGAAGCTCCTGTTGCACTTTACACAACTGTTGTTACAGTTCTGCCATTGTCCAGAAACGGCTCCATAAGCCTTATGGCCACAGTCTTGGAAAGTCTTTCTCCCATGCGACGACTAGGATCATTTCCTAAATAAGGAGCATTGCACACAAATTTTGTCAGCATGCCCATATTGATCAAAAACAGGAAGCTCTGCAGTCTACTTGTGACTTTATGCTGTTGGAAGAAAAGTAAACTCATCATAGTAAATAGGTAAATAACATCCGATCTGGCTTTTATATAAGTAACATATAAATATTCTTCATATAAAGACCATCACAAAACATAATTGCAAACAGGACCTTGCACAATACTTTGGCAAGCTCTGTAAGCTCTGCTTTTTCTTTGAAGGACAAGCATGTGGCAGATTGATTGACTGGCAGGACGACACCAAAACCTAATGCTAAATCCAAACGATGCCATCTATCACCTTTACGCCTGGTGCAGCTGCATTGTTCATATGTGTGAGTGGATGTTTCTTGTGGGGAGGGCTTCTTTTCTTTTTATCCAATGTAGAACCTTCATCCTCATCTGAGTTCACCTCTGTTATAGCACGTCTTTATTTGAAAACTAGCAGTGTCAGATCGGGGGGAGTGTGAACGTGACTGAGAGAATAAAACTGAATAAAAAAAAACACTTTTACAAGAACCATAAATTTACACCAACTGTTATAGAAAGAAATCAAGTTTATGTTTTTATTCTATAATAGTAATAATAAGAGCAGCTCACTACTCAAAACTGACGAGCTCAGAATCAAACCGGGAACTTCTTCATTACGAGTCAGCAGTTCTTACCGCTGCACCACCCAAGCTGTGGTGTCAGTGTTGTACCCTAACCCGATTTCTTTTTCTATGGTTATATTCTTGAATAAAAATGCACATGTTTTGTTATACGTGTACCTTTTGTGAAAATGTTTATTTGTTATTTGGACTTCAGCCTTCACACATTATACACTTCATGTCTACATTTTGTCAATTATTACTAAAATATGAAAAACCTTTCTTTTTTGTTACGTATGTGTTCAACAATTCCTTCCTCGCATTTCATCCTACATTTACACAGATTATTGTAGACACGGAATACACATGAAATGTATGTATTCCAAATGATGATATATTATTTACTCTCTACAATTCCAGGCACCTCACACCCAGATAAACACACTTGAGCTCTGAGAATCTTCTTTGCGACTTGAGCTGCGTTGGTGGGGGGATGGGATAGCAGGCTGCTTGCACTGATCAAAAGATTTGCAAAACAAAAGACACTGATGGAGAAGTGTGAAGGGGAGAAGTGTGAAGGAATTTAAGGTGGGCCGGGATTACAAGTTTTTTTGTAGGCTTCAGGGATTCTATTGTTAACCAGTGCAGTTTCTGTACTGTGATTTGTTCTAAAACCTGACTGAAGTGAGCAATCATTTAGCTTCTGGAAATCAGCCTTTTCCAGAAGTTTACTTAAGAGAGGCAGGTTAGAAAGTTGTCATAGACAGAGGAGTGAATATTTTTTTCTTTAGGAGGGGTTTAACAACTGGGGGGTATTTTCCGTACGTCGGTTAAATCATCCGAGATCAGATGCCTCATCTTGGATGAGTTAATGCCAGTGAAATTCATCCGGGATAAGTCGGTTTTTCAAACGCAGGCATGTAGTAGATTAGTCTAGCTGGATCTAATCATCCGAGATGAATGTGTGAAAAACCCATATATATTGAGTCTAGAAAACATGATCAGCAAGTCTTTGATAGGCTGTAACAAAATGACGAAAGAACGGGCGCATTTTTTTTTCACACAAGCGGAGCAAGACCTTTTATTCGAAGGACATGAAGAATTTCAAGATTTAATATGCACAAGGGGTAACACTGCAAAAGCTGCCCAAACCAGAAAAGACGGCTGGCAAAAAGTGGCCAACAAATTAAACGCGTGTGCATTGTACTTACTGAAAGCAGCATTTCATTTCCTATGTGTCAGATTAATTATTATTTAATATGTCATAATTACAGATCAAACGTGAGCACAAGGAGAACAAGGGAACAGGTTAAAGTGAAGTACAAGAATATAATTCAAACTGATAAATATTGGTATATAACTATTTAAAGAATTGTTGACATAAAGAATCATATATAATGTAAACAACATTAATTTTAAAGCTAATAAGAAGGCAGACAAGCAAAAAACAGGTGGAGGTCCACGCGGTCCAGACCTAACCCCTGTAGAAGAGTTGGCTCTCCAGCAAAATGCCCATCGCCCTGTTTCTGAGGGCATTCCAGGGGGAAGCTCCTCCTCAGAACCAGTGGCAGGATGCAGTGGTCACTTCATTTCAGGTAAAGGATGGTCATTGCATGTATCTGTCCTCAATGTGTGCCATAGGTAGGTTCCATGTAGCCCTCTTTTTTTGTTGGGTTAGTTGCAGGGAATGTCATATCCCTAGAACCTGTGTCTGACCAACGAGATATTGACAAAGCTCAAATATTTGAGGAAGACACTGTGTCTGATTATTCATCAGGAGGAGAGGTACATTTTCCAAATAATGTTTGATCAAACTCCACTCTGATCAGTCCCATGTGCCCCAATCACATTGAAAATCCTGGGTAATGAGAATGTTAGGCTGATTGTGAGATTCTTTATGGAACTGTGGGTGTTTTACCTACCTGCAATGGCATGAAACGACTCTTTTGTCTGTAAACACAGGTGCCCAGGAAACACTATGAAAACCTGAAAGAAATATTTCAGAGCCAAACAGACTTTACGAATTGCCTGGCAAACTGCACTTTTAGACAGATTTTCCACATCGCCTACAGCATATAAAAAAAGTGCCGCTTGCAAAAAACCTCAAAGCAATGCATACTGTCTATGGTTGTGAGAGCCCAACTTTGCTGAGTTTGACTTCAAATATAAGGTCCTAATAAATTTTTGAGGTACAATATTCCCCCTCGGCTAAAGCGGTATCTTTTGAAAAGAATTTCCTCCGAGAGCAATAAAGGATCTTGCCAATCGCGCAAAACCCACTCTATATGAAATTCTCTATATCAATTGGTCACTCATTCATGAACGGCGAAGTCATGACTAAATGAATTCCACGCACGGACACTGATTAAGTGTGTGAGCTAATCCTTGTAAGCAGGTTTGAGGATTAGGATGTGTTGCTATGACAACACATCCAGCAAGAGTTTTGAAAAACCAACAGATGCAGGGTCACGCCAAATCGTCAACAATTACATCCGGCTAAATGAGTAATCCACGTACGAAAAATACCCCCCTGATCATGTACTTCATGTGTTTTGGACTCCTTTAATGTTTCCTTTTCACAGCTAAAAAGTACCATTGACATACTTGTTGTTCCGCCATGCCTCTTACTGGAGGATTTTGATGTCCTGGGTTCAGTATTGTTGGTTACTATAAGTGGTTCTATTAGTAAGGGGGTTGTGTTCTCATTTTTTAAACATGCGGTGGTGCAACCTTGTCTTATAAAGGCGGAGTCAGATCATGGAGTGTTAGCTAATTTTTGCCTGATTTCTCAATTGCCATTTTTGGCTAAAATATTACATAGAATTATTTATAATCAAGTGGTTAGTCATCTTTGAGATCTATCAGTTTGGCTTTAGGTATTATTATAATGTTGAGAAGGCCCACCTAAAAGTATTTAATGACATCTCTCTTAGTACTTACTCAGGTGGGGCTATAGTCTTCGTCCTCCTAGACCTTTCTGCACCTTTTGATACTATTGATCATGAGATTGTTCTGTTGAAGTTTACGTATCTGGTGGAGCTTAAAGGGGTTGCTCTTAACTGGTTCATGTCATATTATACTGGTAGACACGTTTCAGTGACTTTCAATTCCTCTTTTTCACCTACTGCTCCTGTTAAATTTGGTATTCCTTAAGGACCCATTTTGGGTCCTATTCTATTTTCTATATATCTTCATCCTACAGGTGCTATTTTTAGGAAGTTTAATATTTATTTTCACTGTTATGCTGATGACATACAGGTTTATATTCCTGGGTGCAATTCTGCAATGAACTGGTGAAGGTTGACAATTTTCTCCATCTAAATCAAAACATAAATGCTAATAGCTGGTCCTGCAGCCAAAGCTCTAAGTGGTTTTGAACTACTTGGCTCTTTCGTGGACTATTGCAAACCTCACGTTTGGAATCTTGGGGTTATTTTTGACAGTAACATCTCTTTTGAGAAACAGATTAATTCTGTGGTCAAGAGTTGCTTTCCAGTTTTATCAGTTAGCCAAGGTTAAGCCTTTTTTATCTCCTGGGGATCTTAATGAAGTTACTCATGCTTTTATCTTTTCTCTACTTGATTACTGTAACTCATTTTTTTCTAGGATTAGTAAATCCCTAATATGCATATTGTAGTTGGATGATAATGCTGCTGCTCGTTTTTTGGTTGGGGCAAAAAAAGTTTGCCTCTGTATCTCCAATTTTAGCCTCATTACATTGGCTGCCAGTTAGCTTTAGAATCAATATAAAAATTTTGCTTCTGGCTTTTAAATCACTGCATGGATATGCTCCCGCCTATTTATCTGAATTGTGTGTTATATATGAGCTTAGATCTACTGGTCAGTTGTCTCTTGTGGTCCCTCATGCCAAGCATAAAACTAAGGGGGACATGGCTTTTGCAGCTGCTGCACCTCATCCGTGAAATTCTTTACCTTATTTCATTAAGGACTGACCTTCAATCAAACTGTTTAAAACTAGGTTGAAGACTCATTTCTGTTCTCTAGCTTTCTGTGACCTTCAGTGATACTGATGGTTCCCTCCTCTTAGTCATTTGTTTGTTTTCATTTGTTGTATTTACCTCTGGTTGTATTGTGTTTTATTGCATTTTATCCTATTTATTTATGTTTATTGCTGTTCTAAGTAACAGCGCAAGTACAGACACAAACCAAGTGTAATCAAGAGTCCTGGTTCGATCCCCACTCACTCCTATATTTGCTGTTTTCAGTAGTAAGCTGCTCTTTTTGTTAATATTATACAGTACACACATGCACTTGATTTGTGTCTGTACATGCGCTGTTACTTAGAGAGTCAGATCGGGGGAGGGGTGATGTTAGAGCGGGTGAGCTTATTCAGTGCTACAGGAACAACGCACATGTTGATTTTTTTTTTTCTTTCAGTACATGTGCCTTCCCTGTTTATTTGTATATCTCTGCCTGTCTGTCTCTGTATTACGCAGTGCTCTGTCTGTCTGTGTGTTATGGATCTTGAAAAAAATAAGTTATAAGGACAGTTGTTCATGTTAATTGCAGTCTCAATTGTTAAAAAAATATTTTAAAAGGAGCATCCCACATAAAAATATAACGATCTCATTAACTGACAGTGCATACCAATTTACAAATTTTATGTCCGTTTGAGGTTAAAAAGAAAAAAAAAGAAGTAACACTTTATCCCCAGCGGGGAATTGAACTCATGTTTGTGAGGCAGAGAAAAGCTACTCGCTCTGAGAGGCAAATCTTAGCGCGCTACGCCACGGAAGCTGTTGTATGGTGTGTGAAGCTTTTGTGGAAGTGTTTATTTGATCTTAGGAACTCGGGCTTTACACATTCTATAGTTTATGCCTACATTTTGTAACATTTATTACTAAAATATGAAAAAGTTTCTGTTTTAACAATGTGTTTACACAGATTACTGTAGAAACGGTACACACATGGAATGCGTGTGTTCCAAATAACGATGTATTATTTCAAGTCTAAAACTCCAGTTCACTCCCAGACAATCAATCAAGGCATGAGCTGGGAAAAGTGCGTTCACGTTCTAAGTCGGAGGGGGGATGGAATAGCCGGCTGCTGGCAGCTTGTCTTTTATCAGCACATTTAGAGGACAAAAGACGCTGGTGGAGAGGTGTTAACAGATTTAAGAAGCGATTTAAGGTGGGCCGGATCTACGAGTTTTTTCGTAGACTCTGGTAATTCTAGTGTTAAAAACAAAGCACGCTTGCATTATGCAGAACCCAAGAATGGCAGTGAGGTACCACAGTTTTCTTCTGTAACAAAGCTGTAGGGGATAAAATCATAGCATTGTGGCCATATACCTTTAAAAGAAGTTGGTGGGTGTAATATTCCATAAATGCATAAAATATGCTATTGCATCAAATGGAGTTGTATCAAATGGAGCAGGTTCAAGTGAGAATGGAAAAGGCTGTAGGACAGAACAAACATAAAATATGATGAAATATAATTGCTCCTGAGATACAAAATGCTATAACAAATGAAAGTGGGTCAAGTATCTATTACAGCTACAGTCTTAAAATTAACCCACCTGGTAAGTTGAATATAATTATTTAAGTAAATGATACTATTGAATATGGGACACTTATGCTGACTGACTGTGGAAAGCCAGTACAGACCCAAGAGGCATGGTTAAGCACTGAACAGGCTCAGATGTGAAAGAGAAGGCTAAATAAGTATTAATACTATATATTGTACGCTGCACGTGTGTTCATGGTCATTGGAAGTGAGAATATGTGAAAGGTCTCTGCTGGTGCTTTTTATAAGAAGAGTGTTTTTTGCATTCTCTTGGAAGTGGAGGTGTGTTAGTAAAATTAAATAATATGTAGTACAATATCTGGAGCCTTTTCATGTTCTGAATACAAATGGGCACACAAAGCTCCCTTTAAGATCAGCAAGACTAAGATGAGGTGTGGGTCAACAGTGGGATGAATTACCCCATGCTGGCTGTCGTTCACACTCTGGAGCAGTCCGGATGGTGACAAGCATTTGCAGATATCTCTTCCAGGAAAACGATAAAGTATTACTTTCATTGGTGCACTTTAATGTAGACATTTCACTGGTGAACATTATTGTACACAAAGTCTCCTGGGCAGTAGAAGTAAGCAGGTTCAGTCAAAGAAGGAGGCAGTGTAGATTCATCCTGAGAATAAACTTTACTGAGTGAAAATATTAAGGCAATACAGTAAGCACACATGCTTTCAATCAAAGACTTTATATCCTTCTGTTTGCAGGTCAAGAGGTGCAGCTGTGGGCTGTTCCTTAGGTCGTCCAGATAATTTTTTATGAGAAGAAAGACTTGTTTTATGACAGAGTGTCATCCTAATAAACAAATAATAAAGGTAAATCATCTTGCTATGTAAAGCCTCAAATAGTCTCAAATATATTTCAAGATATCTTGAAATAATATGCTGTACATTTTGCACAGGAAATCTCAAATACATCCACAGGCATTTTAAGATATCTGAAATGCATTTTCAGATATCTCACATACCTTTTGAGATATCTTGAAATCACTTCCTGTAAAATTACTTATTCTTTCAATGAGATTTCCTGTCTAATATAAGATATCTCAAAATATATTTGAGATATCTTAAAATATATTTCAGACATTATTTTAAGACATCTTGGAATGTAATTAAGACATCTTGAAAAGCATTTAAGGTATCTTGAAATTCACTATTTGAAATACCTAGACATTAAATTATTTCAAGATATTGTAGTATAGCGGGTCCACGGCTTCTGGAAAAAAAGGTTGGGTTTTTAAATCCATATAGCCGTGCCGTTCTCCGTGGGCGCGATTGCATGACCGCTGGGAGTTAATGAGGTGATTGGAGCGAGTCACACCTGCACGTGTGGGTGCAGTCGTTCTTGTTTGCCTCATTGGCTTCCTGCGGTGTGTAATTAAGGCGCTGCGCCCACGGAGGCACCCGTGTGTGTATATATATACGGATGTACACCAGAGAGAGGGGGATAAATCGCGGAGGATGAAAGGGAAGGAGAGAGGTTGATGGAGAGAGGAAAAGATAGGATGCGGTAAAAGGACGTAAAACAACAGTCAAGAGGTTATGATCTGGCCACCTGGAAGTTGGAGACCCCATTAGCTGGGCCCCTGCGAAGGAGTGTTATGCTGATGTGCTCTGGGGGCTAGTTCGCCCCACTGAATGTACGAGTGAGTGGGGTGAGCAGGAGAGGTTTCCTCCCAAGGGATCTGAGGAGCGACTGCGTGTGCGCGAAGGATCAAGGGAGGAGAGCTGACCTCGACGGTCTGGCAGTGGCATCCGGAAGGAGCCAAGACGGAGGTTAGCTGAAGGAGCTCGTAGTTGTTGGTTCTCCGCCGACTGAAGCAGCAATGGGTGAGCCGGGGAGAAAGAGACAGAGGTGAGCTGGAGAGTAAAGAGAGAGAAAGAGACTGCGTTTTAACTGCTGCATATATTAACCTTGTGTTTTAAAGGATTTATTTATTGTTGGTTTTTATCCCCACTGGACACTTGTTTTATGGATTTATTTATTGAACTTTGGACACTGCACTTTGTTTTGATTGTTTTAATAAAAGAACTTTTCACTTTTGGAAATATCCCCTGGCTTCATGAGAGATTTGTCCCCATTTGTCAGCTCATCTCGGTGACATTACTGACAGTGTTGGGTTCAGGGCTCCAGGATGGATGAGGGGAGCATGGACAGAACCCGCATCGTCACAGATATTCCAGCAGCATTTTAAGATACTGTATCTACAATACAATTCAAGATATCTAAAATACATTTCAAATATCTCAAAACAGGTTTCTGTTCATTTTCATATATCTGAAATGCATTTCAAGATATCTCAAAATCACTTCCTGCTCATTTCAAGATATCTCAAGTACATTTCAAGATATCTTATAATAAACCTGAAGTCCCATTGAAAGAATAGGTAATTTCACAGGAAGTGATTTTGAGATATCTTGAAATGCATTTCAGATATTTCAAAATGTATTGCAGATATCTTAAACTGTTAAAGATCTTATTATATCTTAAAACAAGTTTAAGATATCTTAACACTAGAATTACCAAAGCCTACGAAAAAGATCACACCTTAAATTCCTTCGTACCTCTCCATCAGCGTCTTTTGTTTTGTAAATGTGTCGATCAGCACAAGCAGCCTGCTATCTCATCCCCCGCCCACCTCCGCAGCTCAAGTCGGAAAGAAGGTTCTCACTGCTCAGTGTTTATCTTGGTGTGAAGTCCCTGGAGTTGTAGAGGGTAAAAAATATACCGTCATTTGGAATACATGCACTTTATGTGTGTTCTGTGTCTACAATGATCTATGTAAACAAATCACTAAAACAGAAAAGTTTTTCATGTTTTAGTAAAAATTGACAAAATGTAGATAAGAAGTGTATAATGTGGAAAGTCTGAAGTTCAAATATCAAATAAACACTTTCACAAAAGGTACAAGTATAATAAAACAAGTGCGCTTTTTATTCAAGAAAATATCCGAAGAAAAAGAAGTTATCTTAGGGTAAGTCAATGACATGACTGCTTGGGTGGTGCAGCAGTAAAAGTTGCTGACTCATAATCAAGAGGTCATTGGTTCAACTCCCGGGTCTACCAGTTGCCATTTTGAGTAGTGAGCTGCTATTTTTATCACTATTGTATAATAAAAACATACATTTGATCTGAATCAATAACAGCCGGTGTAAATGTATGGTACTTGTAATATTTAGCGTTTTTTTTTTTACTTTTATTCTCTCAGTCACCCCACCCACCAAACCCCGGATCTGACACTGTTAGTTTTTATTTGAAACTGGGAATAACTGTGGATGTGGATGTGAGTGGTGTTTTGAGACAATGGAACTGGAAATTCTCTGATCTGGAGGGATAAAAGCTGGTGAATCTGCCTTCTTGGTATCTCATTGTCACTTGAATTTTTTTATTCAGTTTTATTGAGTTTTCCTGCTCAAGCTGAAATAGTATGCACCTTATGGTCTATGATGTCAAAGCCGTACTGACAAAAAAACAGAGACATAGGTATATATGATATTTAGAATAAATCATTTTATGACCTGTATAGTAATAAAAATCAGTAATATTGTGGCACTGATTATTCATATTATTCATATTCATTTGCATACCTTCATGCGGTTGTAATCAGTGACCGTGTTTTTTTTTTTTTTCCTCGATCTTGCCCAATCTCCACATTTTGGTGAATGGTGGTGTTTCTTTTGTACTCCAGGACATGCAGAGGAAAGAATAGTACAGAGAATTTAGTTCCACACTATATACAATCTTCAAATTCAAATATTACCAGTTCCCACACACCAAAGGACTGTCCTTTTTGCATTTACGACATGTGTACCTGTTGCAATGTACACACCTCTCTCTATGCTGTGATTCCTATTCAAATGTATGTTTTTATTGTATCATATTAATAATAAGAGCAGCTTACTACTCAAAACGGTAAATTTACGAGGGAACTGGTTTCGAACTTGTAACCTCTGGTTTATAAGTCAGCAGTTCTTACCGCTGCACCACAGAAGATATAGTATTGCACTTGCACCTTTTGTGAAAGTGTTTATTTGATATTTGGACTTCAACCTTCACACATTATACAGTTCATGTCTACATTTTATCATTTATTACTAAAACATGAAAAACATTTCTGTGTTAACGATGTGTTTACATAGATTGTTGTAGACACGGAACACACATGAGATTATTTACTCTATACAACTCTAGGTAGCTCACTCCCAGATAATCAAGGCTTGAACTGGGAGAACTTCTTACCTTTTCTGCGGTGGGGGGATGATATAGCAGACTGTACTTGTACAGGTTTGTGCTTATCAACACATTTACAAGACAAAAGACACTGATGGAGAGGTGCGAAGGGATTTAAGATGGGTGGGGTTTTTTACAGTTTTTTCGTAGGCTTTGGTAATTCTAGTGTTAAGTTATCTGCCCTAATCAAATGCCTGAGTGAAATTAATAAATGGCTAGCTGCTGATTTTTTACAAGTCAATTCTAAAAAAACTGAAGTTTTAATTATTGCCCCATTGAATTTGCATGCAAAAATCAGTCTCAGGTTATTGGCTGTTTCACTCAACTTTAAATGTTGCGTCTGGAACCTGGGTTTTATGTTGACCCGTCTTTAAAACTTGATGCTCATGTTAGTTCCTTATTTCGCTCTTGTTTTTATCATCTGAGGATTACATCAAAGTTAAGAACAATGGTATCAAAGGCTCAAATGGAGACATTAGTGCATGCATTTATTTGTTCACATCTGGATTATTGCAGTGCTTTATTTACATGTTTAAACAAGACATTTATTCGAAATGATGCTGCTACACTGTTAACCTGATCCAGTAAGTGGTCTCATATTACTCTGATTTTATCTTCATTTTCAGGCTGATCCTTCTAGCTCAGAACGCGAGAGCATATGCACCATGGCTGTCACACATTCCCAGCGTTCTTTTGATGTGTCCTTTGAGCATGTTCTCAGACATTAATGCTACTTTTGCACGAGTACCAGCAAAAATATGGGTGGCGTCTGTGTACAAGTTTTGGTACGTGATGTCAGCATCATTGTTTATTATTATTATGTGATGGCAGGATCCAACAGCTCCAACAGGATCAATCTGAGTGATTCAATGTTTGATGAATGATTTGATGTGCTGAAGCAAATCATCAAACTCAAAAGCTGACATGCAAATGTCTTCATGGTGCCTTTCTTCATATATCACATATCACATTTTTTTTTTGCACCTTTGCAAAAGCATCAGAATGCAAATAATTTGTATTTCTAACCTCAACTCACAATACAGCAAAAATGGACATAGTTATTTCCCTGTGATAATTTCTCACACTGACAACTGGTGGAATCCTCCAGATTTAAAGTATGTGTGCAAGTATAGACAGTACACTGCTTGCATAGCAGCAGCATCCTCAAGCTCATGCGTTGTGTAGTGTTAAATATATCCGTGCCCTTATGGAGCTGTGCACAGTCAAACACCATAATATAGTTCAGATTTTTCACAACATTATACTACCAATTGCCCACTTAGGTCATCTAACCAGGGCCTTCTTATTGTTCCAAATACTCGGCTAAAGACTCATGGGGAATGTGCTTTTTTAGTCCATTGCATTGGAATGGTGGAATAGCCTTCCTTGTACTTTACGGGCAGCTGCTACATTTGCTATACAGGTAAAATTCCATTACAACGAATATCTTTACAATGAAATTTTCATTACAACAAAGTATTTTTATGGTCCCGACAGCTTCCCCATATGACACGAGTCTATAGAAATCTTGTTACTACGAAATACATTCAGCAGATACTTTCATTACAACGAAGGGCACAAACGACCTTGGAATGCCTGAATGAATCATTCACAGAGCAGTTAGTTCTGTGGCCGCAGCTCAGTTGTGCACAATGATCCCCAAACAGAAACACTGTAATTTTTTTTCTTTCTTCGAACTTTCCCTGTACTGTTTTTTTGTTTTGCCTTTTTTTGTTTCCTGCGGTTTTCAGTGATACCTTTTGCTTATTGCTCGTCAACATTTGAAAAACATCCACTGGAATTTAACTCATTGTCACCCTCCTATAGAAATGGCAGACAAGAAAAAACGATAACAGTTCATATTAGAAAAAAAAAAACTAATTTTTTGCAGCTCTCGATTGTGGCAAAAAGACAAAAGACTTTGCCAGTGAATTCAGAATTTCGCCATCGACACTGTCAACTTTCTTGAAAAACAGAGCAAAAAAAGAAGAAAAATCTCGGGTTGCAAACGCATGTGTACTTGCTGCATTTGAAGACTTCGAAAAAGCTGTTTTTATGTGGTTCAGTGATGCTCGTTCAAGAAACATTCCTATTAATGCGGCACTCATTCAAGAAAATGTGAGGTTTCTAAACTCTCTTGGGAGCTCCTCCAACTGGACAACACCCCGAAGAGCATCCTGAAGTGCGATCACTGAGTCTGTACAGGGCAATAGCAGGCTCATAGATATGCTGCGTCTCACTGCCAAAGTAAACAGAAAAGATCTCGATGGTTGATGCAAGGTTAGAAGCACATAAATTGTAAATGCAGATAACAGGATTACTTGATTACTGACCTGCATGATCCTGACTGACTGCTGTGTCTGTGTATAGCAGAGTGGCAGATCACGCTACAATAAATAATTGTGCCGTTCCTGTTTCAAGCTGAATAAAGCTGGTTTTGCTAAAGTACTGAGACAAAGCGTCGTGTTTTGGGGTGTAAGACAGGGACTTATAGCGCGACCCCGATCTTTTATGATTTGCTTCTGTGCTGCTTCACTGCAGCGCTGTGATCCTCCTATTGCCCTACCCCAGCAACGGACAAACAATCTTCGACAGACGCTGTAATCGCGCTTCAGGACGCACTTCAGCGTGTCGTTCCCATTGGGTGGGGTGTGGGGGGGTCTCAAAAGGGTTCAGAAACCTCACAATATGATGAAGAAATAATGATTCGGCTCCTGATTGATAACTGTGCTGCCCACAACATGCTTCCACATTTAGATAATGTTCGCATTGAATTCCTCCCACCCAATTGCACGGCAGAGCTTCAGCCATTGGATTTGGGCATCATTTGCACCCTGAAAGTGTATTATCGCAAGGAAATGCTGAGAATAATTCTCATCAGCATAACTTGTAGGCAGGAGGAGATTAAAATTAACGAGAAAGAAGCTATTGAAATGATTGCAAACGCCTGGATACAAGTTAAAGAAAGCACTATAGTAACAAATACAGAATCTCATTACAACAAAATTTTTGTTACAACGAAATATTTTTTAGGTCCCTGGGAGTACCTGTATATAAAAAACAGTTGAAGAGGTACCTTTTTAGGGTAGCATATGGGTAGCCTCTTTGGCTCTTCCGTTTATGGTTCATTTGTTAAAATGTTAGTTTAATTTTATTTTTTACTGTTTGTAACTGTGTTTGAATTGTTTTTTATGGTGTACAGTGCTTTGTGACTCTGTATGCAAAAGGCGCATTATAAATACTGTAAATAAAAAATAAAAAATGGAATCTGAGATAGCATTTCGATGGTTATTTCTTTTAATATGTGCCTAACAATTTATTACAGCTAGTACAGATGGCAACTGTAGAGCATCAAACAAATTTATAATTAGCCAGAAGAAGTCAATTTCCAAACAGCCCCAAAATCAAGAACTACCCAAAAACCATAGCAAGACTAAGTATAAATTTTAACATTATGGCCCTGCCCCTTAGCATGTATACATGGCCTAATTCATACAAATAATTCAGCCATCTTTTCTAAACGTCCTGCTTCTATACATCTTGCATAACATGACTGGATTTTTTTCCATTTACAGAAAGGAGTAGCTGTAAACATATAGATCTAAGCCAGCACTTTGCAGTGTTGTGTCCCAGAGAAGTAGCAATCTGAGAAAATACTTGCTCATAATCATGGGAGGATTTAACTGAGAACAATATTAGACTTTAAAAATAGTCTTTAAAATAAGGAGCAACTAAATTCACAGTTTGTATTTGGAAGCTGTTAATTACTGACCATCTGGTTCAGTGAGGAGTGGTTACAGCTTGTAGAACAATTAGTGTGATATTATATCCTAGAAAACAGTGGATTCTTGTATTAAAATGTCTTGAATCATACTTTTGTCCAAGGCTTCTAAACAGGTGATATGTATGTAAATTTTTAGATCATATTTCCATTTACAAAGCAGGAAGGCATGTTTAAGTTTTCTTTTTTTTCTTTTTTTTTTTTTTTTTTTTTACTACAGTCAAGATGAGTTTGCCTTCAACCCCTATTACAGCAAAACAGTTTTTGACAATGCAGCAAGGTTTTCCATCTTCTGTTCTGCTTGGGGTTCTTTTTCTGACTAATATATGGTAATTACTTTTCTCAGTAGAATTTATATATACAAGTCTCCATTGCTTAACCTACTGGATTGAATAGTCTATGGCTGCATTTACTGAAAGCATTGTAACGCTAAGAACATTATGAAATCCATGTTAAGATCAATTGTCAAACTACGAGTGTTTCTCGAACCCCATCATAACTAAAGTAACACATTATATCCTTCGTAATCTATGTACTCCTCAACCCAGCAGTTTATTGCTAAGTGCTTCTTAAACAGGTTTCCTTCTGCATCGACCATATCCATAGGCAGCGGTTGCCATGCTGAATATATTAAATTCATGCTATGATTTTTGGAATACAAAGATTTATGCTTGAGATGATAGTTCCATGATGAAATTCTTATAAAGCATTAATAATATAACACTGTATAAATTTTTAATTCATTTAAATAATTCATACTATTAATAATTACACATTAATAAGGTAACATTTCTATATTCTTTAAAAGTTTTGAAGACTCAGTGATCTAAGGCAGTAGCTAGATTTAATTTTTCACAGAGATGCTTTCTGTTGCAATTGGTTATGTGCAGAAGCACAAAGAAAGCAAAAATGAAAGACAGGAATTGAAGGTTGACTCATTTGGATAGAGAAAGTAAAGCTCACTCGCCAAACACTTGCATATTATTTAATTTAATCCAATGGGCTGTAACCGATACCCATTCATACACCCCATGTCTTAAAGCCTTGTTGCACTTGCTGTAAAGGTTTTCTGCATTGAACATATAGGAGATTTTGCAATTATTAAGGGCGTTTTGCATATATTCTGCCAAGCTGCTCTTCGAATACCCACAATGTCAAAAGGAATGAATGACAGTTTTGGTGGATGGCTACTGGATATTAGCTGGTATCCCTTTCATGCATACCTGCTGACACCTGTAACTAACCCTCAGATACTAGTTGAAGAACAATACAACCCACCACACCAGCAAACCTGCAATGTCTATCTGTCTATGGAAGATGCACAGAAGCTGTCTTTATTTGGATTTTTTTTTTTTTTTAGCATTGCATTATACCATTATTCCCTATATGTTTAAGACGTAAACACACTGTGCACCATCTGAAGAACCCTTTTAATGCATTTAATGACAGTAGAAAAATAACATTATATAAATTAAATATATATAGAAAGAATTTACAAATTGCAACCAGGCTGTCCAGGTGGTGTCTGTGTATCAGAAAGAGTCATATGTGCAAACTCATTCTCTTTTCTCAGTGCTGGAAAACCAACACCTGCACCTGCTGCATGTTTTAGTAAACAACCACACTTTGGTTTATCTAAAGGAGTAACAGCATCTGCTTTAACACTAGAATCCCTGAAGCCTACGAAAAAACTTGTAATGTCAGGTCACCTTAAATTCCCTTGCACCTCCTCATCAGTGTCTTTTGTTTTGCAAATGTGGTCGATCAGCACCAGCAGCTGGCAGCCTGCTATCCTAACAGACTATCCTAGTCTGTTTATCTGGGTGTGAGGTATCTTGAATTGTATAGGGTGAATTATGTATTGTTAATTTGGATAAATGTCATGTATGTTCCATGTCTACAACGATCTGTGTAAATATAGGATGACAAGAAAGGCAATGCAAGATATGTTGAGCACATAACTAGAACAGAAACTTTTGACATGTTCTACTAATAATTGGCAAAATGCTGATTGAAGTGTATAATTTGTGAAGAAATAAACACTTTCACAAAAGATACAGATATAACAAAACAAGTGTGCTTTTTTCTAGAATTTAACCAAAGTAAAAGAAATTGGGATAGGGTATGACACACACACACAAATATGTCTGCTTGGCTGGTGCAGAGGTAAGAACTGCTGTCTCCAAGTTGAGAGGTTGTGGGTTTGATCCCTGGTCTTTCATGCATTAACTGTTTTGAGTAGTGAGCGGCTATTATTATTACTATTATAGAATAAAAATATACATTTCATTTATTTGAGTCTGTAATAGCTGGTGTAAATTTATGGTACTTGTAAATGTTAGTGTTTTTTTTATTATTCATTTTTATTCTCTCAGTCATGTTCACACTCCCCATGATCTGAAAATGTTAGTTTTCAAATAAAGACATGCTATAACAGAGGTGAACTCAGAGGAGGGTGGGGGTTCTACATTGAAGAAACAGAACAGAAGCCCTCCCTGCAAGAAATGTCCACTCACACATAAGAACAACGCAGCTGCACCAGGCATAAAGGTGAAAGATGACACCGTTTGGATGCAGCAAGAGGTTGGGTGTCATCCTGCCAGTGAATGAATCATAATGCACCACGGATAGAATTGAGTCATGAATGTGAGAAGATGTATATTTTAAATGGCATGTCTACCTTATTGAGTGCCGGATGTTCCCATTTACAATGCAGTTATAAACCCTTTAATGCCTTAAAAAAATCATCAGAGCAGTACCATAAACTGTGGAAGAAAAGTAAGTCACAATATTAATAAAATTAGAGCTTTACTTACAAGGGTTCATATTCTCTAAGCAGACAATGATCAAAATTATTAAGTATAAATGGCATTTAATAGTAATTTACACACTCCTAATGTGTGAGGTTGAATCCACATATCCTGTTTTTCATATCTTTTAAACAATGGGTTAGGGCTGAAAGTTTTGGGGAAAGTATCCAATTTTGCTTTTTCTGACAGATATTATTATTGCCTGCGGTGGGTTGGCACCCTGCCCGGGTTTGGTTCCTGCCTTGTGCCCTGTGTTGGCTGGGATTGGTTCCAGCAGAACCCCGTGACCCTGTGTTTGGATTCAGTGGGTTGGAAAATGGATGGAATTTGATTTGCAATTTTCTTAAAGTCAAGCTTCAGTTCAATATTTGCTGTGTTACAGTTTGAAAATACGTTAATTGTCATAGAACAATCAAACACAGAACAATTATCATATAAGCTGTGACTTTTAGCTCAGGAGCAGCATCTAAATATTGCACAATCTGTATTCAATAGAACATTATTTACTGATATCCTTTACTTTACTTAAATATTCTGTGCTTTGTCAATTTATATCAAAAAAGTGATCAAGGAATATAAATAACAGAAATAGAATATGCATGCTATGAAAAATATCAAATTATTGCACATTCAAATAATATTTATTTGCAGATGACCAACATTTATTTACCTTTTGAACTTTTTCACAAAGGCTGCCATTATAGGATATAATGCAAAACAAATAAAATCTAACAACAGAAGCCTTGTATAATACTTTCTTGTCAGCTATACTTCTTTTTGACACTCATTGAGGTCTTTACAGTTTTTTTGTCAAGAACATCAGCATGTCAGCCTTTGCTGGTTTCAAACATGAACCCTGACACAAGACTACATTGCCCCAGCACTAAACAGTCTGTGATGGCAAACATGGCTGGAATGCACAAGAATTTGCGAGCAAATTTACTCAGCATCAGAAAATTAACATTATGTATTAGGGCCAACAAATCATGCAAATAATAAGGCCTGAATATTAAAATTAAAAACAATTAAATACTCAAATATATTCAAACTCAGGTTGACGATGCTGAGCACTACATGTATGTTTGTACTTTTTTTTATACTTTACTATCATGGCAATGGCTGCAGAGGTGGCCAGAGCAAGAGCAAACACCAAAATAATAAAAAAAAAATCCTAGTGGTACTCTGGTAACTGTTGTTTAAAAATAAGAGCCATCAAAATCCCAAGCAGTTGTACTCTATAAAAGGAAATCTTCTCCACATTGTCTTGTTAAGTCAGTCTGCTACTGACAACTAGACGCTTAAGTTTAAACTGCACAGCCTATTTGGCACAAAAGCCCAATTATATCCCTCACCCCCAGTTTCCTCTGGGCTCCACCACAGTTCAGCTTCTCATTCCTCAAAGCTGTCCATGCAGCAGCAAGATGTGTCACAATGCGTTTGTAGTGCAGGACACCAGCTGGGCAATACAAACAGGTCCCAAGCAACATTGTCATAAGCGCTTCATGCTTCAATCTCACTGGCAAGTAAAAAATATTAATAATAATGTAGTGAAGTGCAGTGCCAGGGTGTGTATCTTGTAAGGGTTTAGACCCCTTTTCATGGCTGCTTTTATGGCTTGCTGTCCTGACAAGTTAGTAAGACTGTGACAGGGTGAGAACAGTGAATGAAGCAAAAGAGCAGGCAGATCAAAGATGAACTTGTTTTATTATTTTGGAGGTGTCCACTGAAGAGTGGGCAGCAGAAGGGTACAATTATTATCACAGCATTCAGAAAAAACGCAGTTTGACAACTTTGGACCTGCCCAGAAATGTGCAATCATTACAGTATCAAGTCAGGGTCCATACAATCTGTTTACTTTTTCTCCTATGTAGCAGTAGTAATACTGGAATAAATTTGGTCTGAATATTTTCAATTGAATCTTATTGTTTGGTCATGAGCTATGGGTAGTGACCGAAAGAACGAGATTGCGAATACAAGCGGCTGAAATGAGTTTCCTCTGCAGGGTGTCTGGGCTTTCCCTTAAAGATAGGGTGAGAAGCTCAGTCATCCGGGAGGAGCTCAGAGTAGAGCCGCTGCTCCTCCGCATCGAGAGGAGTCAGATGAGGTGGCTTGGGCATCTGATCAGGATGCCTCCAGGACGCCTCCCTGGTGAGGTGTTCTGGGCACGTCCAACCGGGAGGAGGCCCCGGGGAAGACCCAGGACACGCTGGAGGGATTATGTCTCTCGGCTGGCCTGGGAACGCCTTGGGATTCTCCCGGAAGTGCTAGAAGAAGTGGCCAGGGAGAGGGAAGTCTGGGCATCTCTGCTCAAGCTGCTGCCCCCGCGACCCGATCTCGGATAAGCGGAAGAGGATGGATGGATGGATCTTATTGTTCTAGGCATTTGGCGTCAAACCAGCAGCAAAGTAAGACTGGAATAAATGTATTACATGGCATATTGCCTTACATAACACTTATTATAATGGGGATTTTAAAGTGTTGGAATTAAATTTAAAATCAAAATTATGAATTATTTTCCATTTGTTATAATGAAAAGGTCACTACAGTAAACAATAGTTAGAAGTCTTAGGTTTAAGTGTAAATCTGATAGAATGAGATGTGAAATGATACTTTTACAACACTGGAGATGCTTTTAGAAAAAGTACACTTGTGACAAGAGATGTCGTCCAGCATGTGTTAAGGCAGCAGTTCTCAAACTGTTGGGCGTGCCCCCCTAGTAACAAAAAAGGGGGCTTGAATGTTGCAATATGTGGTGTAATTTCACTATTCGTAGGGAAATTTTAAACTTGTAGCGGTGTATCGGCAGCAAAAAATATAGGAATAAATTGTATTAGGGTTTCAAAAAACGTTAGGGGGGCGTGATTAAAACTGTTATGAAAACTCAGGTCTCAAATACTTTAAGGTTGAGAAACACTGTGCTATTGCATGTTATTGTATTTCTCTGGGCAGTCACTAATCAATATGAATTTCTGTTTTTAAATAAAGTGAGTACTATTGCACCTTTTTTAACAAAGCACTGATTTCAAAATAACTTAACAGCAGAGATGCTGATGCGCTAATCAATCATTAGTTTAAAGAGATGATTTGTAGCAAGAGGTTGGTGCCACTTTGAGCAGCTGAGGAGCTCACATCAACAAAACAGACTTCTCGCTCAGGCACCACACAACCAAGTTAAATTGAAGAATGGCATTAAGCTGAGGCCTACGAGTGCTACAAACTATATTAATGACAAACTGGACATCAGAATAGTGCATCATCAAGCCAGGCAGCACATATGTATAAAGAAAAAGACACAAAAGACACATGCAGCTAATAGATTACATAAATAGATCAAAGTAAAAATTTGCCCCATATGGAGAACCCTTGGTACAATTTGGTTAGCATTGTCCATCCCAGGTCAGCTATTCAGTTCAACTGTTCATAACCTTCGCTCATACCATTTGTTAACTGAATTCTGCTGCCAATATGAGGATCTTCTGGTGAAATATCAGTCATGTAATTAAGTAGTAGTTGCAATATCTATAATGTAATTTTTTGAAACAGATGCGTAATTATTAACAGTTCACATTGGAGACGTTGGACGTACGCACCACCTCCTGCAAAAATATCCAACTGCAGAGCCAGAGCACCATGCATAACAGCAGGTCTATACCAGCAGTTCTAGGATGGAAGTTAAGATTGGGCGTTAGTATGGTTAATGTGAAGGATAAATTGTGAAGGTTAGGGGATAGTTTTGTTAAGGTTAGGGTTTGGTGTGATTAGAGTGTTCATCAATTTGATTTGTGATGACAACAACATCATTTATTTATATAGCACATTTTCATACAAAAAATGTAGCTCAAATTGCTTTACATAATGGAGAAAAGAAAAATAAAAGACGTAAGAAATTAAAATAAGACAACATTAACACTAGAATTACCAGAGCCTACGAAAAAACTCGTAAATCCGTCCCACCTTAAATCGCGTCTTAAATCCGTTTGCACCTCTCCGCCAGAGTCCTTTGTCATCTAAATGTGCTGATAAAGCTACTAGCAGCCAGCTATTCCATCCCCCCACCGACTTAGAATGAACTTCTCTCCTAGCTCAAGCCTTGCCTTGATTTGATTACCTGGGATTGAAGTGGAGTTTTACAGTGGAAATAATTCTAGCGTTATTTGGAATACACGCATTTCATGTGTGTTCCATTTCTATAGTTGGCTGTGCAAACACATTTTTAAAACAGAAACGTTTTTCATATTCTAATAGTAAATGACAAAATGTAGGCATAAACCATATAACGTATGAAGCCTGAAGTCCATATATCAAAGAAACACTTTCACAAAAGGTACAAATAAAAGAACACGTGCGCCTTCATTCAAAAAAAAAAAAAAAAAAAAAAAAAAAGCCGCATTAGCATGCCACATTGACACTCTTATTACAAGCGCCGCGGTGGCGTAATGGTATCAGTGCCTGACTGGGAATCAGAGGGTGGCGAGTTCGATTCCGCATGGCTCCACTTCGAGAAATTAACTGCTCTTATTCTTACAATTTTAGAATAACAATATAAATTTGATTTCAGTCTGTAACAGGCGGTGTAACTTATGATACTGGTAAAGGTTAGCTTTTTTTTTTTTTTTTTTTTAATTCACTTTTCATTCTCGCAGTCACATTCAGAATCAATCCATACAACCCCATCTGACACAGCTGGTTTCACATAAATAAAAGTGCACTTTTATTCAAGACTATAACCGAAGAATAAAGAAAGCAAGTTACAGTTGGTGGTTGATACGACAGCTTGCGTGGTGCAATGTTAAGAACTGCTGATTTCCGATCCGTGCTATATAAAATCATCACATTCAAATATTAACAGTTCCCACACACCCAAGGTCCGCCATTCCTACATTTACAACATGTGTACTTGTTGCAGTGTACACACCTCTCTGTGCTATGGTTCCTATTACAGTGAATGAGCACCTGACACTGTACTTTCTTCCCTGGGGGAAGCTGAGGTCTTAGAACGGAAGTTTGTTGACGCTGTATCATCTTTTCTTTTTCCATCGCCTTTTCCTGTAAGAAGCGACGACGAAGTTCCTCTGCAAGGTGAGCCATGAACACTCTTCTTTCCTCAGCGGACCCCGTGCATGCCTTATACAGTACGTGTGCGTTCATCGCTGCTAGGTCAAGGATGTTGTACAACACAGCAACCGGCCACCTGCGTGTTCCTGTGCGCACTGAACAAGCACGCGCCTTCTGGTCCATGATGTCAACGCCACGCTGGGGAAAAAAGAAAGACAAATATATGTGACATTTTGAAGAAATCATTTTATCACCAGAAGAGCACCAGAATACTTCGTCACACTAATATTTTTTTCATTAGCATACCTTCATGTGGTTGTAGTCTGTGACCGTGTTTGTTTTGTTTTTTGTTTTTTTTTATCTTGCCCAATCTCCACATCATGGTGCATTGTGCTGAGAATGCAGACAGACTTCATCTTTTTGGGCACATACACTGTCAGCATGGCACTGGGAGATCTAAACACCAGCGTGGAGAATTGTTCGTGTACTGAACTGACTTTAGCTGCAGGTGGAAGTTCCCGTCGCACTTTATTCATGGTGCCAAGCAGAGTTGTATTGCGGTGCAGCAGTCTATTAGCCAGCGAAAGTGACGTGAAGAAGTTGTCTGTTGTTACGGTTCTGCCTTTTTGGATTGCGGCAGATTTGGAGACAAAGTACATGTGCAATGCCACTCCTTATTTAGGAAAAGATCCCAGTCGTCCCACGGGAGAAAGACTTTCCGAGTCTGTGGTCATAAAGCTTATGGAGCCATTTCTGGACAAAGGCAGAACCGTAACAACAGACAACTTTATATTGTTATTCTAAAATTGTAAGAATAAGAGCAGTTAATTTCTCGAAGTGGAGCCGTGCGGAATCGAACTCGCCACCCTCTGATTCCCAGTCAGGCGCTGATACCATTACGCCACTGCGGCGCTTGTAATAAGAGTGTCAATGTGGCATGCTAACGCGGCTTTTTTTTTTTTTTTTTTTTTTGAATGAAGGCGCACGTGTTCTTTTATTTGTACCTTTTGTGAAAGTGTTTCTTTGATATATGGAATTCAGGCTTCATACGTTATATGGTTTATGCCTACATTTTGTCATTTACTATTAGAATATGAAAAACGTTTCTGTTTTAAAAATGTGTTTGCACAGCCAACTATAGAAATGGAACACACATGAAATGCGTGTATTCCAAATAACGCTAGAATTATTTCCACTGTAAAACTCCACTTCAATCCCAGGTAATCAAATCAAGGCAAGGCTTGAGCTAGGAGAGAAGTTCATTCTAAGTCGGTGGGGGGATGGAATAGCTGGCTGCTAGTAGCTTTATCAGCACATTTAGATGACAAAGGACTCTGGCGGAGAGGTGCAAACGGATTTAAGACGCGATTTAAGGTGGGACGGATTTACGAGTTTTTTCGTAGGCTCTGGTAATTCTAGTGTTAATTAACATAGAATAAGAGTAAGGTCCGATGGCCAGGGAGGACAGAAAAAACAAAAAAAAACTCCACACAGCTGGAGAAAAAAATAAAATTTTCAGGGGTTCCAGGCCACGAGACCACCCAGTCCCCTCTGGGCATTCTACCTAACATAAATGAAATAGTCCTCTTTGTATTTAGGGCTCTCACGGAAAGACTTGATGGTGATGGTCATGCAGACTTCTGGCTTTTAATCCATCAATATTGGTACATCACGGTGCAAATTACCGGACAATGGCGGCGCGCACAGAAGCTATGGCTTTGTGCTCCCTGAATAGGTGCTCTTTTCTGCTATTATTTTTCTTAATATTGACTTTCATCGCTTTACACATGGAAGTGAACATCCACTACAGTCGTCAAAAGCTTCTACAGATCGGCTCTAATAGCAAAGATAATTATTATAACACAGAAGCAATACCACAGGAGATTCTCAGATCACTGGGACCTACGATGACTCCTATACTTGGAAGACGGTCACGTAGACGGTGCAGGGAGAAGAAGCAAAAAAGAGGCAAGAGAGCAGGATTACTAACTAGGCTAAAGGCTGCTCCGCATAAAACCCCTCTTCCCAGCATTTTTCTTGCGAATACTAGATCACTCACAAATAAAATGGATGAGCTCCGACTGGATATTTCCACACATAAAACTACAAGGGACTGATGCCTTTTGATTTTTTCAGAGATGTGGCTGGATCCCACCATACCGGACACAGCAGTTGAACTTGCAGGTTGCACGCTCCATCGAACCGATCGAACCCCCGATTCCGTTAAAAAAACAGGTGGAGGGCTGTGTGTCTATACTAATAATGCTTGGTGCACTAATATAACTATAATCAACAAGTTTTGTTGTCCGGACGTAGAATATATGATGCTAAGATGCCGACCGTTTTACCTACCGAGAGAGTATACCGTCGTTATTGTTACGGCAGTATACATACCTCCTCAGGCTAATGTTAAGTCAGCGCTTGAAAAATTGTTTGACATTATCAATAAACAACAGAACTCGCATCCTGATGCAGTTTTTATCATTGCTGGGGATTTTAATCAAGTGAATCTTAAGGATGTATTCCCCAGATTTTATCAGCATGTACATTGTAAAACCAGAGGGGAAAACACCTTAGACCACGTCTATACAAACATAAAAGACGCCTATAAGGTCATTCCACGCCCCCACCTCGGCAAATCTGATCATATCTCTTTGTCTCTTGTTCCAGCGCACAAAGCCCTTATCAGCAGTACTAATCCAATTAGCAAGACTGTTAAAGTTTGGCCTGAACCGGCCATTTGCCAACTGCAGGACTGCTTTGAACAAACAGACTGGAATATATTTTCTCATCAGACAAACTTAGAGACATATACTTCATCTGTGCTGTCATATATTAATTACTGTGTGGACAATGTCACTGTCAAGAAAAGGATTAAGGTCTACCCAAATGAGAAACCATGGGTGAATAGTGAAGTCAAACAGCTGCTCAGGGAAAGGGACAAAGCCTTTAAATTAGGAGACACCTCAGCCTATAGAGCTGCCAGAGCCAACCTCAAGAAGGGCATCAAGTCTGCTAAACTAATGTACAAACAACGGATTGAGGAGGACTTTGACAGTGACTCAAACTCACAGCAGATGTGGAAAGGCATCCGATTAATCACGGATTACAAAAAGAAAAATGACGTACAAGACACACTGGCCAATAACAATGCCAACCTAGCAAAGGAACTTAACAGTTTCTTTGCACGGTTTGACAAGGACAATAACCAGCCTCCAGTCAGCTTCGAGCTAAACGGAGACTCACAGCCTTTGGTCGTACACATACATGATGTGCGGCGGGCACTCGAAAACATCAATACAAGGAAGGCAGCAGGTCCTGATAATGTGCAAGGACGTGTGCTCCAGGCCTGCGCTGACCAATTAGCGGAGGTATTTACACACATATTCAACCTCTCTCTCTCCTCAGGTGTAGTCTCCTTGTGCCTGAAATCCACAACCATTGTGCCTGTTCCCAAAAAACCGAGGATAACCTGTCTTAATGACTATCAACCAGTTGCTCTCACCCCTGTCATCGTAAAGTGCTTTGAACGACTGGTAATCACCCACATCAAAGCCTCCATCACAGCTGATCTAGACCAACACCAGTTTGCCTATCGGTCAAACAGATCAGCTGAGGACGCCATCTGTGTGGCAATACATGCTGCCCTCTCGCACCTGAAAAAGCCCAACGCCTATGTTAGGATGCTCTTCATTGACTACAGCTCTGCATTTAATACCATCATACCTAACCAGCTGATCCAAAAACTCTATGCACTAGGACTTGCTCCGTCCATATGCAACTGGTTACTGGATTTTCTCACCAACCGTCCCCAGTCTGTCAGGATGGGCAAACACCCTAACCCTGAGCACTGGTGTGCCGCAAGGGATGTGTACTAAGTCCCCTTCTCTATGCACTCTTCACCCATGACTGTCAACCCATCCACCAATCAAACATTATTGTTAAATTTGCGGATGATACAACTGTCATTGGGCTTGTAACAGACAACAGTGAAGCTGCATATAGGGAAGAGGTTCAGAATCTGACAGAATGGTGCAACACCAACAACCTGGTCTTAAATACCAAAAAGACCAAAGAAGTTATTCTGGACTTTAGGACCACTAAAAAGACCAATCACAGTCCAATAACAATCAATGCAGATGCTGTGGAGACAGTTTTTAGCTTTAAGTTTCTAGGAGTCACCATCTCAGAGGACCTGTCCTGGGCTGACAACAACTTGGCTATAATAGGCAAAGCACAACAATGCCTCTATTTTCTCAGGAAGCTAAGGAGAGCTGACCTCCCCCAGAAGCTGCTGGTTAATTTCTATAGATGCACTATAGAGAGCATTTTAACTAACTGCATGATGGCCTGGTACAACAGCTGCACCAAGGCTGCTAAAGAAGCCCTGCAGTGGGTCGTAAAAACAGGAGAGGCCATTATAGGGACTGAACTGCCATCACTCGAACTCTCGTATAAGACTCGCTGTGTGAGAAGGGCCAAAAACATTCTCAAGGACAAAACTCACCCTGGATATTCTTTGTTTGAGCTCCTCCCGTCAGGCAGACGCTTTAGGTCAATCCGTGTACGCACAAACAGACTAAAAAATAGCTTTTTCCCATTTGCCATAAACTTTCTGAACTCTGAATCTCCTCAGTCTGAGACCATATTTAATCGAACATGTTCAATAAGCTATATTGGTAATGTGCAATATACTAATGTAATACAATATACTGTAGAATATGTAATGTACTATTCATTAACAGGTGCAATAACAATTTATGCTGCTGTACTTTGAGCAATAATAATAATTTGCTCTGGTTACTTGATCACTTAATATTGTATATGACATATTTGCAATTATTTGACTTTTCTTTAAATGCACCTCGGGGCTGTCACAAAAAGTAATTTCGTTGTGTTACACAATGACAATAAAGTGCTTGAACTTGAACTTGAACTTTGAGTAGATGGTGGTGGTGCAGGCCGCCACCACAAAGAAACCGAGAAAAGAAACAGAAGAAAGAGTAGGGGTTAGTACGGATTTTAGAGCCACCATGAATAGTTATTATAATGAATTGAATATATCAGGAGTATCAGGATTAAATTAAAGTGAAGTTATGAGAAAGCCATGTTAAAATAATGTGTTTTAAGCAGTTTTTTAAAGTGCTCCACTGTATTAGCCTGGCAAATTCCTATTGGCAGGCTATTACAGATTTTGGGTGCACAACAGCAGAAGGTCGCCTCACCATTTCTTTTAAGTATTGCTCATGGAATTCTAAGGAGACACTCATTTGAGGATCTAAGGTTACGATTTGGAATATAGGGTGTCAGACATTCCGATATATAAGATGGGGCGAGATTATTTAAGGCTTTATAAACCATAAGCAGAATTTTAAAGTCAATTCTGAATGACACAGGTAACCAGTGTAGTGACATCAAAACTGGAGAAATGTGCTCGGATTTTCTTTTCCTAGTTAGGATTTTAGCAGCTGCATTCTGCACTAGTTGCAAACGATTTATGTCTTTTTTGGGTAGTCCGGAGAGGAGTGCGTTACAGTAATCTAGTCGACTGAAAACAAAAGCGTGAACTAATTTATCAGCATCTTTCAATGATATAAGAGGTCTAACTTTTGCTTTGTTTCTTAAGTGAAAAAATACAGTCCTAGTGGTCTGATGAATATGCAATTACAATCAACAATTACCCCTAAGCTTTTTACCTCCGTCTTGACTTTTAACTTGATCCTAATACATCAAGTTTATTTCTGATACCCTCATTGTATCCATTATTGCCAATCACTAAAATTTCAGTTTTCTCTTTATTTAGCTTGAGAAAATTACTATTCTTCCATTCAGAAATACAAGTAAGACATTGTGTTAGTGAATCAAGAGAATCGGGGTCATCAGGTGCTATTGATAAGTACAGCTGTGTGTCATCAGCATAGCTGTGGTAGCTCACGTTGTGCCCTGAGATAATCTGACCTAACGGAAGCATGTAGATTGAGAAGAGCAGCGGACCCAGGATAGAGCCTTGTGGAACACCATATAGGATATCATGTGTCTTTGAGTTGTAATTACCACAACTAACAACGAATTTTCTCCCTACCAGGTAGGATTTAAACCAATTTAAGGCACTACCAGAGAAGCCCACCCATTGACTAAGGCGATTTCTAAGAATATTGTGATCAATGGTGTCAAATGCAGCACTCAGATCTAAGAGGATGAGAACAGATAAATGGCCTCTGTCTGCATTTACCCGCAAGTCATTTACTACTTTAACGAGTGTAGTTTCTGTGCTGTGATTTGTTCTAAAACCTGACTGAAATTTACCAAGAATAGCATTTTTTTTGAGGTGGTCATTTAACTGCATAATGACTGCCTTCTCTAGAATTTTACTTAAGAAAGGCAGGTTAGAGATGGGTCTAAAATTTTCAAAAGCAGAGGGGTCAAGATTATTTTTCTTGAGTAGGGGTTTAACTACAGCAGTCTTAAGACAGTCTGGGAAGACCCCCATATCTAATGACAAATTTACTATGTCAAGAATACTATAAATTAGCACACCCGATACTTCTTTGAAAAAACTTGTTGGTATTGGGTCAAGGACGCAGGTGGAGGATTCCAGTTGAGAAATTATTTTATGTAAATCAGGTAAATCTATCCTGGTGAAAGAATTTAATTTGTTTATAACGGAGTACTGGGGCTTTGGAGGATCCGCAGTGTTGGGGAGATATACTATGTTATTTCTAATATCATTAATTTTTTGATTGAAAAATACAGCAATAGCCTCACAGATTTTACTGGAAGTATTTTGGAGGCATTCCTTTGCGTTACCCGGGTTTAGCAGACGATCAATCATAGAGAATAAGACTCTGGGATTACTAGCATTGTTATTTATAATCTTAGAGAAATAGCAGCACCTCTCAAGACGGACTGTGCTATTGTATTCTGTATTAAATCTTTCCACCTTACTATTTACATTATCCTCGCTATTATAGTTGGCACTATAAACGGACTGATTGCTTAGAACGTATGACCTGCTTTATGTGTAGGCTGATTAACGAGCTGTCTTAAATAAATGAGTCCAGGAGGTTCATGAATTCTTTTACTTTTTGGTCACACTGATTGTCTATATGAAAGTTAAAGTCGCCAACTATTAAGAGTGTGTCATAGTTCGTAATTAAAATTGACATTAAGTCTGAGAATTCCTCAAAGAAAGACGCGGTAAATTTAGGAGGTCTATACACGGATAATACTAGAACATGAGAATCTCCATGAATAACTCAAAGGACTTGAATTTACCAAAACTGACATCTTTACACTTTAACCGGCTTGAGTAAATGTTTGCTAGGCGGCGCCTCTTTTTCCTTGGCGATCCGCACGAGTAAAACTGTAGTCCAGAGGCGCAGATTCGATTAGAACAGCCGCCCATCTGAGTTAAGCCACGTTTCACTTAGTGCAATAAAATCAATTTTTCTATCACTAATAAGATCGTTGACAAAAAACACCTTGTTAGTTAAAGCTCTAACATTTAATAGTGCCATATTTAATGTTTCGGAGGGGCAGAGCTGAATACTATGTGCATTATTGATATTTGGAACAGAAACTAAGTTATTTTTGTTAGCGCCACTCTGTGTATATTTTTTATTTAATCTATAATCTGTTTTTATAGTTTTAATACATTCATCTAAAGTAGTAATTGTAATTAAATTACAGTAATCCTTCCTCGAAGGTGAAAATCCACGAAGTAGAAACCATATGTTTATATGGTTATTTTTATATGGTCATGCTTGGGTCACAGATTTGCACAGAAACACAGGAGGTTGTAGAAAGACAGGAACTTTATTCAAACACTGCAAACAAACATTTGTCTCTTTTTCAAAAGTTTAACCTGTGCTCCATGACAAGACAGAAATGACAGTTCCGTCTCACAATTAAAAGAATGCAAACATATCTTCCTCTTCAAAGGAGTGCGCGTCAGGAGCAGAGAATGTCAGAGAGAGAGAGAGAGAGAAAAAAGCAAACAATCAAAAATCAATACGTGCTGTTTGAGCTTTTAAGTGTGCGAAGCACCGTGCGGGAAGCATGTTGCTTGACAAAGCAGCTGCACGGAAGGGAGCAATGTGAAGATAATCTTTCAGCATTTTTAGACGAGCGTCCATATCGTCTATGGGGTGCGAACAGCCCCCCTGCTCACACCGCCTCCATCAGGAGCAGAGAATGTCAGAGCAAAAGAGAGAGAAAAGTAAACAATCAAAAATCAATACGTGCTGTTTGATCTTTTAAGTATGCAAAGCACCGTGCGGGAAGCATATCGCTTGACAAAGCAGCCACATGTAAGCCCAGCAAGAAAGGGAGCAATGTGAAGGTAATCTTTCAGCATTTTTTGAGGAGCGGCCGTATCCTCTAGGGGTGCGAACAGCCCCTGTGCTCACAATATATTTGAGGAGTTTTATTTAATACGTAATACGTGCTCTGGTTGGGTAGCTTCTCAGCCATCTGCCAATAGCGTCCCTTGTATGAAATCAACTGGGCAAACCAACTGAGGAAGCATGTACCAGAAATTAAAAGACCCATTGTCCGCAGAAATCCGTGAACCAGGAAAAAAATCTGCGATATATATTTAAATATGCTTACATATAAAATCCGCGATAGAGTGAAGCCACGAAAGTCGAAGCGCGATACAGTGAGGGATTACTGTATTGGTGTTTATGCCGTATTGCCTAGATATTCTACGTGCATTGAGATTGGTTATTAGAGTATTAATGTTGTGCACTTTTACGGAAGACTTTGTTAAGCAATTATCATGTCCTAGCAATGCAATAGAATTTCATAAGGGGTTAAGAGTAGAAATAGATAGTCAAGATATACGAATTACCTTAGCGATGTTTTCGGAGAGGACCCGGGCAGCGAATCTATTTGTATGAAGGCCATCCTGCTTGAAGAAACGCGGCCTTTCCCAAAAGAGGTCCCAGTTGTTGATGAACCCGATGTCTTGATTCTCGCAGAAGCCTTTCAGCCAGTTGTTTAATCCTAGCAGACGACTGTAGTATTCATGTGATCGTCTGACGAGAGGTAGTGGACCCGAAATGAAGATCTTTGCCGATGGGGTCCTCTCCTTCGTGTCTTTAATTAGTGCTGCGAAGTCAGCCTTGAGCATCTCCGATTGTTGGTGCCTTACGTCGTTTACGCCGGCATGTAATACAATGGATCCAACTGCCCTCTTCTTGTGCTTCTCGTAGATTGTCAGCGCATGTCTCATCATATCTCAGACACGAGCACCGGGAAAACAAGAAACAAAAGATTTTCGATTAGGACATGTGATATTGAGGTTTCTTACAATCGAATCACCTACCACGATTACATCACCCAGGATTGAAGGCAAACTGGGGACATGGAGAGGATCGAACTGGTTCTGGGTCAAGATGTTTGCCTGTGCCGATGGAGGTGTTCTAGCCTTGAACCCCCGCCTGCATAGCTGAAACATGCCGAGGTCTTCATCGGTGTCGTCGTTGCTCCTACGAGGCGCGGGGGTGAAGCTTACTTGTCCTTGGAAGTGAGCGGCACAATGCGGGGTTGATGTTACATCGATTTCAGATGGTGAGGATGGTTTATCCAGCAGCCGAGCCTTCAAATCCCTAAGGTACCTTCGTCTGGACAGGAGTTTCTGAATCTGTTTGTCGAGTGCCTGGAGTTCTTCTACGACGATGGCAACGCGATTCATCTCACTGTCAGCCATTGTCTGCTTCCGCTTCCGCTTCGTGCCCTAGGAAAGAATGAGAGAGAGACTGGTTAGTGAGCTAATTTGATTTGTGCTGACTTACAAACGTTTATTACCAAACCGCTGGTCTAGACATGCAGTGATGTCACTTCCGCCCTGAAACTGCTGGCGTAGATCTATGGTGACGTATGGTGCTGTGGTCTCTACAGGTCGATACATCTCTTCTCCTGCCAAAGGTAATGCTGAGTTATTGTCCATGTCGTTTATCCAATTTGGGTATGATTGGTGATCATACTCACTAGAAGGGCACCTACCGATGTAAAAAAAAAAAAAATTACCTACTCATTTTTTTTGTGCATCTACAAGTTCCTACAGCATGTACCTTTGAATACGAAACAGTATTTTTTCCTCATTAAAAAATTATTAATAATTGGCCCCAGAAATCCAATTGGATGGGTACAGCCCCCCAAAGCCTGCCCACAGCGATGGGTTTCATGTGTGGATCAAACAGAACAACAGTGGGTCAGAAAAATAAAAGTTTTAAAGGGTCTTGCTGTAAGTTTTACTAATGAATAAAACAAGCTAAGTACTCAAAATTACAAAAAGACCGATCATGGAAATTAAGTGCAAAAAACAGATCTGCAAAATATTGCAGCTTTGCATAGGCATGTCTGGAATAACTTGATGCCTAAATTAATTTGGATAAATTAAAAAAAAACAACATTCTTTTACATTCAAATTTCAGCTTTTACATTCAAATAAGATCTTTTTTAAATAAATTTGAATTACATCTAGATAGCAACATTCAAGTTAGACACAGTGTATAACATATATTCTAAATCACACTGCTTCAGATCGCAACATTACACGTGACTACAGCATTAATGTTTTATATTCAATTTATTTATTTTTGTACTCATCTAAAAGTACAGGCTCTGGAAGCCATCACAAGTTTCAAACTAGAAATTACAAATTCAGGGTCTCGAACATTGCAAGAGACTGACGTCTCAGATGGTGCTCTGCTAGAAGCTGTGATATTTAGCTTTTTTATTATCTATCCAAGATATCCTGTTTTTAGACAACCTGGGAGAATTAAAAAAAAAATCACACATAAGTTAGAGCCTTAACAGTCTGTGTAAAGTTATGGTACTTGTAAATTTTAGCATTTTTTTATTCAGTTTTTTCTCTCAGTCATGTTCATGCTCCTCCTGATCTGACACTATTAGTTTTCAAATAAAGACATGGTATAACAAAACAACTGTGCTTTTATGTGTGATTGTTTACTCGGTTTTTATTCAGTTTTATTCTTGAATAAAGCACACTACTTTCCTTGCTTTGTTAGAAACTCAAAACAAATGAATGTTTTTATTATATAATAGTAATAATAATAATAGCAGCAGTCACCGCTCAAAGTGCTAAATGCAAGGAGGGCCCAGGATCAAACCAGCAATGTCTTGATTACAAAGCAGCAGTTGTTTACCCTGCACCAGTGAAGAAGATAGTGAGACCACCACCTTTCCACTGTGAAAGATGCAAACACACACAAGCATGCAAACGTCTTTACTTCGTATCCATTGATATCTGGGTTTCAGTTTTCACACATTGAAAGCGACATGTAAATTTGTTTTGTTATACCTTTTGTGAAAGTGTTTATTTAATATGTGGACTTCAGTCTTCACACACTCTACACTTCATGTCAACATTTTGTCGTTATTACTATAACATATGAAAAGATTTTCAGTTTTAGTTATGTTTTTAGCATTTCTTGCCTCACTTTTCTTTTCATCTTACATTTACATAGATCATTGGAGACATGGAACACGTGAAATGTATGTATTTCAAATAACAATATATTATTTCCTATACCATTCCAGATGCTTCTCTCCCAGATAAACAGACTTCATCGGTAAGAATTTTGTGTCTGCCTTCAGCGGTCTTGGGGGGATGGGGGAGCAGGGTGCCTGTGGGCGATTGACACAATTGCAAAACAAAAGTGTTGTTGGTGAGCAACTGCCGCAGTACTGAGGAGCTGCGAATACAATTCTGGTGTCCCAGCACTACAAATATTTTCACAGGCTTCAGGGATTCTAGTGTTAAAAGCATGAGGAGACCAAGGGTCAGAATGAGAAGGAAAAGGTAACTGCCACAGACTGAATTGGAAAAGACAAGGAGGTACATTTAAGCAATAAATTTAATGAAAACCTTAAAAAGAATCTACCAAGAACTGAAGAAAAAATATGGGAAAATTTGAAGAAAATTAAGAATAAAATAAAAGTACTCTGATCATCTAGAACAGGGGTGGGCAAACTTTTTGGCTCAGGGGCCACATTGACTTTTAACATTTGACAGACGGGCCGGGCCAGCACTAGATGCATACATATCAAACATAAACATAAAAAAGGCATTACAGTGTTAATATTTACATTCACTTTTAGTGGGAACAGTGTTGTTGATCACCTTTTTTTGCCAGTGCATCGAAGTCTGGTGTTGGTTTTGTTGTGGCAATTCTCAGAACAGTTCTGAGGTGTTCATTGCTCAGCTGGGATCTGTGGGGTGCTTTGTTGGTGTTCATCACACTAAAAGCCTGTTCACCCACATACGTAGAGCCAAGCAACACCAGTATCCTCTGTGCCATCTTCTGGATGTTTGGAAATTTGGCTGTGCTTAATGAAGCATAAAACTCATCCAGTTTAAGAGAGTTGAACTTCTCCTTTAAGATGGTGTCAGATTGGTCGAGGGGCCTCTTTCAGTGTAGCCAGTGTGGGGAAATGAGCGAATGAGTTGTTTGACATTTCCTTTGAGAATAAAGCTGGCTTGGTTTTGAAGGCTCTGATGTTTGTGTACATTTCATGCACAAACTGGTATTTCCCTTGTAGCTTCACGTTCAGCTCATTCATGTGTGTCAGTATGTCCACAGCAAAAGCTAAATCACAAAGCTAATCTGTGTCACTCAGCTCAGGAAAATCGTCAGCTTCTTCTCAAGTAGCTCCAAAAATGAGATAATCTCCTGTTTGAGCTCCCACACTCGTCGACATACTTTCCCCAAACTTAACCAGCGAACATTGGAGTGGTAAAGCAAGTCCTGGTGATCAGTATCAATTTCTTCAAGAAACTTAATAAACTGACGATGCTGAAATCCCCTCGCTCAAATAAAGTTAACGAGTTTTACAACTGGCTTCACTACGTAGTCAAGCTGCAATACGGATTTACACAGTGCTTCCTGGTGGATTAGGCAGTGTAAGAAAATTACCTCCTGCTCAGGGTTGTCGTCTTTCACCCTCTCCTGGATTCTTTTGAGCAACCCAACATTTTTTCCAGTCAGATTTGGCGATCCATCTGTGGTAACGTTGGCGAGCATACCCCAAGGTACGTTGTGCCTATTTATGACCCCCGACATGCTGTCATACAAGTCCTCTCCCCGCGTTTTCCCCTTTAAGGATTCCATGGCAAAAAACTCCTCTGTTATCTCAAAATTGTCATTAATCCCTCTGATAAAAATTAAAAGCTGAGCGGTGTCCTTTATGTCCTTACTTTATCCAGTGCCAAGGAACAGAATGTAAATGACTCCGCTTTTTTGTTTAACTTGCTAGCTAAGTCTTCGTCAATTAGCTTATTACGGCGAGTCACTGTCCTGCGTGATAAGCTCATTTTTTCTGATTTGTTCTTGCTCTCAGGACACAAGATACCTGCTGTCTCTACCATGCACTCTTGGAGAAACTCCCCTTTGGAGCTTGCTGGTCTTTGCTAAGTTGAATACCAGCACATAACTTGCCTTTGTGCTTGATTTTTGGATGGCAGTTTGTCGGATAAAGGTGTTTTGCTGAGTCTGCAAACTAGCTGCCAACCTCTGAGCGGTAGCCGTCCGTTCTTGCGTTGACTGGTTGTTAACGTAATTAGCATGCTTGGTGGAAAAGTGACGGCTGATGTTGTATTCCTTTAAAACCGCAACGGTTTCTTGGCAAATAAGACATACAGCCTTTGACCGGACTTCAGTGAAAAAGTATTTAGTTGTTCATTCCTTATTAAACACTCGGCACTCACTGTCGACTTTTCTTTTCTTTGGCCCACTCATTGTTGCAGATGGGTTCAGAGCAGTAGCAGAGTAATAACAGAGAGTAACCCGGGCTTCCGCAAAATCAAGTCAATGTATCACTGCGCCTAATGCGCCACCTGGTGGAACACCAGGCATTACAGGACAAGGTCAAATGAATGCAGTTATAATTATGATATGATTTGATTTGGGCAATTTTGTACCAATCTTTGGCGGGCCGGATTAAAAAGACCTTTTCTTTTTATTTGGCCCGCGGGCCGTAGTTTGCCCACCCCTGATCTAGAAGAAGATAAGAAAATATTTACAATTCATATTGAAGAGGTTGAACAATTCACATCCACTGCTGACAAAAAAGCAACTGCTCTAGAATCTAAATGCAAAATGCTCGACGATAAATTAGCAGCGTTGGAAGATAGAAGGAACAACATCAGAATCAAAAGTCTTTTGAAAACCGAGAAAGTCCAAACCCAGTGAAATCAATGGCTGAATTATTTTCTAAAATAATTGGAGTGGACTTTAAATCGGTCACTGAGATCTCAGCAGCTTATCACATACCTGGCTCGAATATCTCAAAACAAAGAAGCCTGATTGTCTGATTTGACAAAGTTCGAATTAAAGAAAACTTGATGTTGATTCTCAGACAGGAAGAGGAAATTATATTTGAAAACTACATTTGTATTTTGGCAGATTTCTCCCCTTCAACAGCTACTAAAGGAGCTGCATTCTACAACATTAAATAACACAAAGCTGAAATCAGATACAGCCTCTTGTTTCCAGCCAAAATGAAAGTGATTACTGATGGTCAATTCTACATCTTAATTCTCCTGTAGAAGCAGAAAAAGAGCTAAAAAGACTGATCCTGACACCATCCAAGATACAGTATGAACATCAGTCATATTGTGCCCTGGTAATGCAAAGAATATTCTGCTTGCAACTTGGTTTATTATTATTATTTTACTTTTTTAATTGAATTTATTAAAATCAAATAACATTCCATACAAGCAAGTCAAGTTTTACAAAACTAGGTTAGAAACAAATCAACTCTCACCCCTGAGAAAGAGAGCTTGGACAACAGAATAAAACATTAATAGTAGAATGAATAAATAAATAAAAAGAGGAAAGAAAATCTGCTTCCTCAATTTAATTGCTTATTCTAAAATGTTATTGATTAGATCCTGCCAGGTTTTGAAGAAGTTTTGTACAGATCCTCTAAGTGAGAATTACATTTTTTTCAATTTCAGATAATATACAACATCAGTTATCCACTAACTTAAAAGAGATGAATTAGGATTCTTCCATTTGAGCAAGATAAGTCTACGTGCCAATAGTGAAGTAAAGGCATCTGGAAGTACACCAAACACAGCTGTTAGTGGAATAGTAGGGATTATGACTCCAAGGCGGTCTGATAGGCATTTAAAGATTTTGGTCCAAAATGACGTTAATTTTGTGCATGTCCAAAACTTATGACCCAATGAGGCTAGAACTTGATTGCAATGTTTGCAGATTGGATCTTGCCCTGGAAACATTTTGGACAATTTTGAATGAGACAGATGTACTCGATATAAAATTTAAAGTTGGATAATTGTATGCTTTGTGCATATGGAGCTAGAGTTAATTCTCTGCATGGCTGCCTTCCACTCCTTTCCTGAAATGTTGAGTAAGAGATCCTTTTCCCACTGTACTCTGGGATCTTTGAAAGAGAGGGAATTTAAAAGGTTTTTATATATTGCAGAAATGCTGTCTGAGTCCTCAAGACTAATCAATATTTTTTCCAGAATAGAGGTTAGTGGGAGGTGAGGAAAATAGGGCAGGTTTTGTTTAACAAGGTTTCTAAATTGGAGGTGGTGAAAGGAATGCGTTGCTGGAAAGTTAAATTTGGAGTGTAATTGTTTGTAGGATGCAAAGATATTGTCCACGTACAGATCTCTAAGTGATTAATCCCAAATGTTTTCCGGACATTGAAAACTGTGTCACTGAGATATTGGCAATAACTTATACTTATTGGGGTACAAAGCAAGGAATATAAAGAAGTAATGCAGAACTTTATTTCTATTGCAGAACAAACCTATGTATGTTCATTTATTTGTGTCAATGTCCAGCTTTTTATAGCTTGTATATTTGCTGCCCAGTAATAAAACTGAAAGTTAGGTAGAGCCGTGCCACCTTCCACCTTAGGTCTTTGTAGGGTTGTCCTTTGGATACGTGGATGTTTTGAATTCCAAAAAATGAGGTTATGATTGAATCTTAAAAAATGATTTATTGATGTACATTGGAATGTTTTGAAAAGAAAAAGAAACTTAGAAAGGATATTCATATTAACAGTGTTAACTCTTCCAGCTAAAGAGAGATGGAGGGTACACCATCTATGCAAGTCTTGCTTAATCTTTTCCAAACAGATGGCAAAATTTTGTTCATAAACAACTTTATGTTTACTTGTCATGTTTACCCCCAGGTATTTAAACTGATCTGTGATGATAAAAGGGAAGGTGTTCAATCTAATATTGTGTGCTTGACAGTTCATTGAAAAGAGCACACTTTTATTCAAATTAATTCTGAGACCAGAAATCTGTTAGTGCTGTTAGGACTGCAGGCACAGTATTTTGTGGATCTGATATATATATAGTGCAATATCATCTGCATATAGTAAAATTTTCTGTTGAAGTCCTTCTCTGATAATCCCCTTTATCTCATAAGCATTTCAACAGGGAACTGCCAGTGGCTCAATGGCAATTGCAAATAGCATTGGTGACAAGGGGCATCCTTGTCTAGTACCACGTTCTAGTCTGAAGTAGTCTGAAATAATGTTGTTAATACAAACTGAAGCTTCTGGACTATTATACTGTAGTTTGATCCATGGACAAATGTTCGGGCCAAACTCAAATTTCTCCAATGTAGTGAAAAAGTAGTTCCATTCAAGCATATCAGATGTTTTTTCTATATCCAACAATAATATCTCCGGGGTGTTAGACTTTGTGGGTGAAAGTATTATATTAAACAGGCATCAAAGATTGGAAGCTAAATGTTTGCCTTTAATAAATCCAGTTCGGTCTTATAATATTACTGAAGGAAGCACTTTCTCAATCCTTCTAGCTAGGACTTTGGAGAGTTTATTAACATCATTATTCAGAAGTGAGATTGGTCTGTATGATGCACTTTGTAATAAGTACTTATTTTGCTTAGGAAAGACGGTAATTAATGCTTGGCAAAAAATTTGAAATAGAATTATATTGTCTCTAGCTTCTGTAAATGTTGTTAATAAAAGGGAAGCTAACTTAACTGAGAATTTTTTTAAAACATTTTTTATAAAATTCAGCAGGGTTCCATCAGATTCAGCTGCTTTCCCACTCTAAACTGAGTTTATAGCATCTATTAATTCTTCAGCACTAACAGTATCAAGTTGTGGTATATGTAATGCATCCAAAAATGCATTAGATCTTATCTTGTCTTCTTTAAATTGACTAGAATATAAGGACTTGTAGTAGTCTGTAAATGTGTGTGTTATATTTTTACGGTCAATGATTTTGTCTGTGTTGGTAATTGCTGGGATTGCATTGTGAACTTTCTGCTTGTGGATTTGTTGAAATAAGATCTTATTAGCTTTCTCTCCGTGTTCATAGCAATGATGTCTTGATTTAGAAATGAGTTGTTGTTTCTTTAGTTGTCAAGAGGTTGAGTTCTGAATGCAGACCCTTTCTTTTCCAATGAAGTGTCTCATTTGGACAACTGGCATGTTCTTGATCTATTCTGGTAATTTCACTGAGTAGCTCCAATACCTTCTTGATTTCCAATTTCTTTTTGTGGGAAAGATAATCTGTCCTCTTAAGAAAGCCTTCAGAGTTTCCCAGAGTATTCCTGCAGAGACCTCTGATGCTGTATTTGGCTCTAAAAAATCTATTTGTTTGAATATAAATTCTATACAGTTCTCGTCTGCTAATAAAAGTGGGTTAAGATGCCAGCTGCGAGATGAGTATGTGGGGCATAATGATTTTAGCTCCATGATCAAAGATTTAATTATGGGCAAAAAATTGTTATCTATAAAGAAATAATCAATTCTTGAGTAGCAGTGATGTACTATATACAGGTGCTGGTCATAAAATTAGAATATCATGACAAAGTTGATTTATTTCAGTAATTCCATTCAAAAAGTGAAACTTGTATATTAGATCCATTCATTACACACAGACTGATGGATTTCAAATGTTTATTTCTTTTAATGTTGATGATTATAACTGACAACTAATGAAAGTCCCAAATTCAGTATCTCGGAAAATTAGAATATCAATTAAGACCAATGCAAAAACAGGATTTTTAGAAATGTTGGCCAACTGAAAGGTATGAACATGAAAAGTATGAGCATGTACAGCACTCTATATTTAGTTGGGGCTCCTTTTTTTTAATATGCAAATCAATATAAATAGCCCTTAACTCTTTTAGGGCGGATGTCGACTTTTGTCGACAGGAGGAGTTGAGGGCGAATGTCGACAAAAGTCGACATCCAGGGATAGAGGGCGACAATCAGCTGTTAGTGGCGACAAAACTCACTGTCACGTCACAGGCATTCCCTCTGTGCTTGGAGGAATGCTAGACTCATTGACTCGGCAACTAATCCTTGCGTGTGCTTGAGTTGCGAAATGTAAACAAATGTAAACAAAGGCAAAATGGCATCAACATGTCACAAGGGAGCGAAGCGAGTGCAGAAAAGAAAACACTTGGCAGACGATGTTTTGCGCATTATTGCGGAGTCGGACTCTGATTTTTCAGAATCGGATTTTATTGACAGTGATCAGGAGATCGAGCAAGAGAGTGAGAAGCCAGCATCAGCTGATCGGACACCAGCCGATGCCACGCCAGCTGATCCACAGCCAGCTGAGCGCATTCACGCAGCCGATGCATCTACGGCAAGGTTCGCGTGGGAGGAATACATAGACATTGATCCGTGGGAGCCGAACTGGCTACTGGACTTCACAAGACAGCACGGCTTGCTGTTGGACATGACAGATCACCAGTTGCTGGACTACCTCAGGCTGCTCTCTCCTGATACTGATTTTCAGCTACTGTCAGACGAGACAAACAGGTAGGCAGAGAAATTTTTTGAATCGCGGGCTGCGCTTGCATCACATTCTCGTTTTTCAAAGTGGAAACCCACAACAAAAGACAAGATGAAGGGCGTTGTGGCATTATAAATAGAGATGGAACAGAACTGCTGATATAACTTCAGGGAGCATTGGTCCAAACGTGCTTTGTCCCCTGGTGGCTTTGGACAGGTTATGCAGTGTGATGATAGGTACGTGATGCTGCAAAGTTTTATTCACTTCTGTAATAAACAGAAGCAAATCCCAAGGTGTGAGCCAGGCTATAACGCCATGCATAAAGTTCAGCCCCTGCTTGACATTGTGGAACCAACATAGAAACAATTTTATCAGCCAGGCCGTGATTTGTCTGTGCATGAATCTATGATAAAATAAAAGGCACGCCTTTTTTTCTGCAAATATATGCCAGACAAGCCAACAAAGTATGGTATAAAGGATTTTGTACTGGCAGAAGCAAACACTGGTTTCTGCCTGAAAGTAATTACATATACAAAAAAGTATTTCTTTCAAAGAGAGAACTGTCCCTTGACAAGTCAGGTTGTGCTAGAGCTGCTTCCGGGCTATGAACATTTGGGTCATGTTGTGTACATTTGAACAATTTTTATACATGCCCAGAATTGTTCATGGAGCTATAGAGCAGAGGAATTGGAGCTTGTGGCACAGTGAGGGTGAACAGGAGACACATGGCTTCACGGTTGAAGCCAGACAGGCTGAAGTTGAAAAGAGGTGACAATGCGGTTTTCATGGAGGCAGTGGCATGGCATGATGGCAAACGGGTGACTTGTCGCTCTACAGTACACACTAACAATATATGTGAGAAAGTACAGCAACAGACAATTGAAAAGTAGGCACCAAAGCAACACATAATGTAAGGAGTGCAATGTGGCAATGACTGAAATTGGCTGCTTTGAGCGAGATCAGACTTTGCAGGACTTTGCTATGTAAAATGTATGTGATATGTATGTGAAATCATAGAGTATGCAGGCTCATACAACATGCAAGACAGTAACATTTGTCAAAAGTAACTTTTTTTTGTTGATTTGACATGTTAAACAATTGCTTTGTGTTCTTTTTTAAAAAATGTTAGTTTTTGGAAAAATATTCAGCCCTGGGAGAAAAGAAACAAAAAAAATTAGCCCTAAAAGAGTTAATTTCAGTGCTCTGTGAAAAGACAATGGCAAAAGCATGGGGGAAAATTGAAGAATTTCAGCAAATACCAAGCTGAAGCAAGGAAAAACTTACTATTTTTTCGTTTAAACAGTGGTATAAACAACAAAAGAAAGTTGATCGAGTGACAGAGTGTCAGAGTGTAGAGGGGCTACATAGTAATAGTGTTTTTCAATGTTTGTACTGAGTGCGTTTTGTTTCCATCATCCCGTTTGCTGTTTATAATGTGTGCATCAGTGAATGTCGTCCCTGTAAATACAGGGGGAAACGGATGATGGAAAGAGACTGCAGCCCCAAGATGGAAAGCACCTGTTTAGAATCAATCAATTATATCTTGCTCATTACCATATAAACAATCAGGAGGGAACAGACCGAGAGAAGGAAAGAGAAAGATGGAGATTACATTTCACCACAACGAACCAACTTTACCTGCTGTTTTCCACATCACACTTTTGTAACCAGTTTGTTTTTCATTCCGCTGGACTTACTTCAATTCAATCATCACTAGAGACCCCGGGGTTGGACCACATTATCCACCACACGCCGAGGATTCACGGTGAGGTTGCTCCATTTTTTCCGGGAAATTCTAACACATCACTTATCTGTTGACCAGTCATCTGTATTCAGGACAGTTGTATACTCGGACTCAAGTTCACTATCATTGGCATTTTCCGTATTCATTCATTGCTATTTGTGTTTTGTGTTTGTTATATGTTACTGGGACAAGGAAGGGTTTGTTATTATATATATGGTGTTGTCAAGTTAGTTTGGTGGAGGGATATACATATCTATATATATATACTTATTTTCTACGTGTGAAATTTGCATTTTTTGTTATTGTTTCATTTAATATATTTATCCACCTATTTGTACATATCTGCTTTTGTGTGTTTATGTTTAAACCGTCGATTGTGGGGAAATTTTTATTTGTTAGAGGTACGGCTTGATATTTAACATTCATCTCAGTAATTTATCCAGGGCACAGGTCTTGGAAGTATAGCTGCCGGCTGAGTATGGGGTTGGCCGTTACAAAAGAAATTTGAAAACTCAAGTTCATAAAGTCGCATAGTGCCCGAAATAAAAAAGAAGTCAGATATCCAATGCGCTGTGAAAAGGCGAGTCGTAGCCCACCGTCTGAGTGTCATATGAAAGCTTATTAGGGTATAGAGAAAAGAAAAAAATAGGGACACAGTGGGGAAAAAAAGCTCAAAATGTCAACTTTAATCTTGAAATTTTCACTTTAAGCACAGTTTATTTTGTTATTAAAGTAGAACGTCATAAACGTCATCATTAAATCATTTAATTTACTAGTTTCTCAAATCCCATCATAACTAAAGTAGCATGTTAAATGCTTCATTTTGTATGTGTTCTTCTATGTGTTCTATGTGTGTGAATCACTACATGCTTCTTAAATGGGCTTTGTCTTCCTCCAACAGAGACACAGAATACATTTCATTCATGATATCACACCTCGCTGAACAATTTAAATACTAAGATGTATACTTGATATGATTTTCATGATGATAGGAATTAAAGCATGTATTAAACATGGGAATATGGTGGCGCAGTAATAGTAACGAACTGATGCCCCATTCAGAGATTATCCCAGCCTCCCACAAGATGCTTGCTACGCCTAACGTGACCATACGTCCCATTTTGAATGGCACCATCCCGTTTTTAGGTAGCCTATCCTGATGGTAGCACGGCGATGACGGCATGCGCAATACGTCTCACACACATGCAAGTTGGTCAGAAGCCTGCTAGCTCGCTCACTCCTCAGTTGCGAATACGTGTAGACAGCTTGCACATCTTTCTTGACGATTGATTATTGTTTTTTTATCGACGTGTGTTATTGTAGTCAATTTAAATTTCTTGTATGTGAACCTTTCATTTTAACAATGCCTAAACGCAAGTGCACTTTTAATGTTAACTTACAAACTAAATACCCTTTTATAAAGCAAAGAAGTACTCCATCAGACGTCAGATGTGAAAAGTGTCGTACAGAATTTAGCGTAGCCCATGGAGATGCCAGCGATATTGAGCAACACTTAAGATCAGAAAAACATAAAAATTCCGATATTGCTGCCACTTCGAGTTCTTTGATGCTTACTTTTTTTAAGAAAAGGGATTCACCAACTTTGAAAGATCTGGAAGTTGTTGTGACGGAAGACGCCTGGGTTTATCATATGGTGCAAGAGAACCACAGTTTTTGCTCAAACGATTGTGCTTCTAAGAGAATTCAAACATGTTTTGAACAGAAAATTTAGATGTGCTCGTACGAAAACAGAAGCTATTGTTGTAAATGTGTTAGCGCCAATAGAAATAGGTGAATTAAAAGATCGTCTCAGCGAATGCAACTGTGTTACTATATTAACTGATGCTTCAAACCACAGGTCCAAGAAAATTTTCCCTGTTTTAGTTTGCTTCTTTTTACCATACAAAGGCACACAAATCAAACTTTTAGATTTTCAAGACCAACCGGGTGAAACATCAGACGTTATTGCCAATTATCTAATGAAAGTATTGACAGAAAATAATTTGACTTCAAAAATCGTGGCATTTTGTGGAGATAATACTAACTGCAATTTTGGCGGATTGAAAAGACGAGGCGTCAACAATGTTTATGCAAAACTAAATTTATCTCTCGGAAGAACATTGGTAGGAATCGAATGTGGAGCTCACATAATTCACAATGCGATTAAAACTGCTGCAGATTGTCTACCTGTAGACTTTGAATGTGTTATTGTGAAAATATATTCACGTTTTTATATCTATAGTGTTCGCCTGGAAGGTTCTGAAAGAATTTTGTAATGAAGTTGACACAGAGTATCAGAAATTGCTAGGCTATAGTAAAACTAGGTGGCTTGTGCTTATGCCAGCTATTGAAAGAGTTTTGAAACTGTACAAGCCATTAAAAAATTACTTTTTAAGTATCAATAAATGTCCAAACATATTGAGGACCTTTTTTGAAAACCCTAACTCTGAATTATGGCTTTTTTTATGCATGCACAGTCAGCAGCGTTCCATCAAGCTGTGTTAAAGATCGAGGGTCAGAGTATTTCTGCAATTGAAGCCATGAAGGAAATAAATCAACTTAAAGACAATTTGGCCTTGAAACAAAGTGCTCTGTTTCTTCCCCACTCCATTTGTAATTTAATGGCAAAATTGCAAGAAAATGGCTGCAGTGGTGTTGACGAAGAATATATGAAAACTACAGCTGTTGAGTTCTATAAAATAAGCAAAGAATATTTGGAGCAGTGGACTTTGTTCTGTGAAGAATTACAAATATTTGAATGGGCGAATTTAACCAAAATACCTAAGTGGGAATAAATTCAAAGTGTAATGGATGTATTGATTGAAAATGGATTTATTAATTGTAACCAAGTTACAGAAGTATTTGATGAGTATTCACTTATTTCTAACTACATTACACCGCAAAAAGAATGGAATGGAATGGAAATGGAGTCGTTGGGTAGAATTGTTCAAACACTTTCACACCAATAATTTGAATCATATGAACATTCGTATAATTATTGAATATATTTTATGTCTGCCCGGCACTAATGCACCCGTAGAAAGGGTCTTTTCTCTTATGAATAAGTTAAGGATGAGCGAAAAAACACAGTTGCAAGTCACAGTTCTTAAAGCAATGTTAATTACCAAAGTAAATGATAAGAAATCCTGCCAAGAATTTCATTCTTATTTGAAATCAACACCAAATATACTTAAGCAAATTTGTTCTTCAGAAAAATAATTTATAGCAGCAGTACTGTCTCTTTCAAACATACTAACCCTCAAGTCCTATCCTTACTTTTCTTTCTCCGGGTAACTAATCACCACACAATCAGCTCTGTAATAGATGTAAAGCCATCTGTAAGCTGAGAACACAGATTCTTCAAACCCTTTAAGGAACATTGAAATATTTTCATAGTACATGTTTAATTATTCTATCCATCTATCCTTCCAGTGTCGTGTCAGCCCCAGCAAGAATACAGCATGAGACAGGAACAATCCCTATACTGGGCACCAGCTCGTCACTACCTCTGTCCACTGTGTCCTCACATGTTTAATTTTTAACAATATAAATTATTTAAATGATGATAGAATTTTATCTGCATAATGTAATAAATATACTTTGCTGCATTTCATCTTAAAAATGATATCAAGAGCTCCAAGAAGATAGCGCTTGGAAATTTAAATCGACTTAGAAGCCAATCGTCATCATATGTAAATACTCACTTTATAAAGTGGCTCAGGTTGTGCAATATTATAACTGTATCGCAAGTTTACAGTGAGGTAATTGTACTTAAGTACAAATAGTTTTACCAGGAGCAGTTGATGGACTGATTGATTGCGTTTATAGTTCTTGGGATGAAACTTTCTGAACCACGAGGTCCCTACAGGAAAGGCTCTGAAGCGTTTTCTGTACTGAAAAAAATCAAATAGACTGTGCTCATGGCTGAGGCAGCATGTGATTGATGCTGTATACTAATAATTCTCTTTCTGATCAGCTGCTGTAGAACTGTGATTCCACACTCAGATACAGTGGGATAAATACTCAGAGTGGTGCACTGACAGTGACAATGTTAAAGCAGCTACAGTATTTGGAATAGTTTGGCCATTCAGTGCACCATTATATTGTTACAAGTTAATTACAATCAGATGCCTTAAACTAAATGGGAAACCACACTGGAATAATAGCACTACTTTGACGCTGGGTGCCACCAGTTTGCAAAACCGAGCAGCAAACTTGCTTACGCTAGGAATTGAGCTGGTGTGAAAATGTGCGTGGCTTTACGCCAAGTTTATTTTTCATACATCGCAATGTGAGTGTGGAAACGAGCATACGCAACATTTTTGTCCGTGCGCACTGTTTGTACATGAGGCCCCTGGTTAGGTTTTCAACAACAGTGGCGATAACATCTAATATTGCCAAAAGAAATTACATCCTGTAATTAATTATAACTTATCAGGCCATGGAGATTTTTAAATCCAAATGTAAGATCATATTTCTTCTTCTCACCAGTTACTCAAGAACTGATTACACAGTTACTCAAGAACTGATTATTTCTTTACAGATAATTTTTTGCACATTATCAAATCTTGCAAATACAAAGCTGTCTTTAACCATACCCTTCTGGTCATGCAGCTTAAATCACTATGCCCTAAACATTCATTTTGTAGCTGGTGTCTGAACCCAATGTCATTAGCTGATGTGAACTTTGCAAAACTCATTTCCAAGCAAATAGATTTTTTAGAGACAAAAATATCCTTAGTGGTCTCTGCAGGAATACTGTGTGAAACTGTGAAGGATTTTTTAAGTGGGCAGATTATTTCATATTTTTCCCACAGAAAATATATTCAAAACCAAGAAGGTGTCAGAGTTAATCGGAAAAATTACCAGAATAGATCAAGAATGAGCCAGGGCCCCAAATGACACACTTTATATGAAAAGACAGGTTTTTCAATCAGAATATAATCTCTTAACAACAAAAGAAACGGAATAGCTCACCTTTAAATTGTGACATCATTACTATGAACATGGAGAGAAGGCTAATAAGATCTTAGCTCAACAAATCCACATGCAGGAATTTTGCAACACAACAACAGAAATTATCAACACGGAGATAAAATCATTGACCATAAAAGTATAACCCACATATTTAGAGAGTACCATAAGTCCTTACATTCTACTCAGTTTAAAGAAGACAAGACACAATCCAATGAGTTTTTGATGCACTACAAATACCACAGCTAGATACTCCTAATGTAATGCAGAGGAACTGGACAAACCTCTGACACTCTCAGATTTACGGGATGCTATAAACTCACTCCAACATGGGAAAACAGCAGGCCCTGATGGCTACCCAGAGGAATTTTATAAAAAAAAAAAGCATTCAAATAGTTTAGCTACACTATTATTAGCAATGTTTATAGAAGCCAGAGCGAACAAAATCCTGCCTTAAACCTTTTGCCAAGCATTAATACCACCTATCCAAAGAAAAATAAGGACTTACTACAGTGTTCCTCATATAGTCTAATTTTACTTCTGAATAATGATGTTAAGAAACTTTCCAAAGTTCTAGCTAGCAGGACTGAGAAAGTGTTTCTTTCTGTAATATCAAAAAACCAAACCAAATGTATTAAAGGCAGACACTTATCTTCTAATATTTGACATTTGTAATGTAATAGACTCATCATAAAATCTAACACACCAGAGATCTTATTATATTTAGAAGTAGAAAAGGTATTTGACATAGTTGAACAGGAGTACCTATTCACCACATTGCACAAATTTGGGTTCAGCCCAAACATAGGTGCAAAGATAAAACTACTTTATACCAGTCCAGAAGCCTCTGTTTGTATTAAGATTATTTCAAACTGCTTCAAACTAGATTGTGGTACTTGGCAGGAATACCCCCTATGAACATTGAGCCATTGGCCATTCACTTTAAAAATGCATCAGAGGATTACCAGAAAAGGACTTGAACTCAAAATATCACTATATGCAGATGATATGTTACTGTATATATCAAACCCACAGACTTCTGTACCAGTAGTCCTTAATGCATTAGCAGAATTTCAAAAGATATCTAGCCTCAAAATTAATTTGAATAAAAGTGTGCTGTATGCAGTTAACTCCCTAGCACACAATATTAGACTCGACATCTACTCATTTATTTTAGTAGATCAGTATAAATACCCAGGAGTAAACATCGCAAGTAAATGCAAAGAACCTTTTCAACAAAATTTTGCTGTCTGCTTGGAAAAAATTAAACAAGATATGAACAGATGGTCTACCCTCCATCTAACATTAGCAGGGAGAATCAATACCCTCAAGATGAACATACTTCCCAAGCTTCTTTTTCTATTTCAGAGCATCCCCATTTATGTTAACAAGTCATTCTTTAAGCAATTAGACTTGGTTTAACTTAATTTATTTGGAATTCGAAACATTCACACACCCATTAGACTATTATAGAATGATCTAAAGTAATTTAATTGTCCACCAATCACTCAGAATAAGGAACCAATGCAGGGAGCACTTAAAAGCAGAGTAGCTTTTGCACCTCTACATGACAACTTGTTCCATTCAGCCATCGATCCATTTTCCAACCCGCCATATCCAAACACAGGGTCATGGGGGTCTGCTGGAGCCAGTCCCATCCAACACAGGGCACAAGGCAGGAACCAATCCCGGGCAGGGTGCCAACCCACCGCAGGACAACTTTTTCTACCCTCTCAAACCTATACAGTTTTTAACATTTGAAAAATTTATGGGATTAAAACACTTAGAGAATTGTATATAGATAATGTGTTTGCATCTTACGAGCAATTACACTTCAAATTTAACTTTCCATCAACACAATTTTTCCACTACTTTCAATTCAGAAACTTTGCTAAAAAGAACCTACTAAATTTTCTTCACATCCCACCCATTCCTGTTTGAGAAGAAATATTGATCACTCTTAAAGACTCAAACGGCACCTCAATAATATATAAAAACAAAATTCTTTCCTTTCAAATATCCCAGGATATGGTTGGGAAAGCATCTTTCACTTACCATCTCAGAAAAGGAGTAGAAGGCAGCCATTTATAGAATACACTACCTCCATATGCACAAAGCATTCAATCATTCAACATGTTTTATCGATCGCATTTGTGTTATTCAAAATTGTCTGAAATGTATCCAGGCCAAGATTCAACCTCTTTGCAATCTAGCTCCAGCCTCACTGGGCTACATGTTTTGGGTGTTTACCAAGTTAACATCATTCTGGATAAAAATCTTAGCCTATCAGACACTCCTAACCCATTAACAGTTGTGGTTGGTGTACCCTCAGATGGGCTTAAAGTGGAGAAGGACAAATTGATCATAATTGCCTATACCACACTACTAGCATGTAGACTTACCTTGCTCAACTGGAAGAATCCGAGCCCACCTGTTAAAAGTCAGTGGGAAACTGATGTTCTATAGTATTTGAAATGGGAAAAACTCTAAGTCTCACTTATAGGATCTGTTCTAAACTTTAAAATATGGAAGGATAAAATTTTAGAATAAGCATTCATATCAGGGAGAAGGGCATCATCCCTTCTTTGTTGTTTTTAAAGAGTTGAACTTGCTACTGTTGTTCCTCTCTTTCTGTAAGGGGGGTATTTTTCATACATGGATTAGTCGTTTAGCCGGATGTAATTGTTGACGATTTGGCCTGATCCTGGGTCTGTCGGTTTTTCGAAACTCTTGCTGGAAGTGTTGTCATAGCAACACATCCTAATCCTCAAACCTGCTCGGAGCAGGTTTGTTCTACGTAAACAAGGATTAGTTTACACACGTAACCAGTGACGGTGCGTGGAAGTCATCCAGTCATGGCTTCGCCGTTCATGAATGAACGACCAATGGACATTGGTGCGCAAATTATACGAAGAGAATTTCGTATAGAGAGGGTTTTGCGCGATCGGCAAGACCCTTTATTGCTACCGGAGGAAATTCTTTTCGAAAGATACCGCTTTAGCCGAGGGGGAATATTGTACCTCAAAGATTTAAAAGCACCTTATATTCGAAGTCAAACTAGGCGAAGTCGGGCTGTCACAACCACACAGACAGTAGGCATTGCTTTGATGTATTTTACAAGCGGCACTTTTTTATATACTGTAGGCGATGCGGAAAATCTATCTAAAAGTGCAGTTTGCCAGGGAATTCATAAAGTCTGTTTGGCTCTGAAATATTTCCTTTGGGTTTTCATAGTGTTTCCTGGACACCTGCGTGTGCAGACAATAAAAGAGGCGTTCCATGCCATTGCAGGTAGGTAATACACAGGCTAAAACACCCACAGTTCCATAAAGAATCTCACAATCAGCCTAACATTCTCATTACCAGGATTTCCAAATGTGATTGGGGCACATGGGACTGATCAGAGTGGAGTTTGATCAAACATTATTTGGAAAATGTACCTCTCCTCCTGATGAATAATCAGACAGAGTGTCTTCATCAAATATTTGACCTTTGTTCTAGAGATATGACATTCCCTGCAACTGACCCAAAAAAAAAAGAGGGCTATATGGAACCTACCTATGGCACACATGGAGGACAAATATATGCAATGACCATCCTTTACCTGAAATGAAGTGACCACTGCATCCTGCCACTGGTTCTGAGGAGGAGCTTCCCCCTGGAATGCCCTCAGAAACAGGGCGATGGGCATTTTGCTGGAGAGCCAACTCTTCTGCAGGGGTTAGGTCTGGACCTCCACCTGTGGACCTCCACCTGTTTTTTGCTTGTCTGCCTTCTTATTAGCTTTAAAATTAATGTTTTTTATATTATATATGATTAATTATGTCAACAATTCTTTAAATGGTTATATACCAATATTTATCAGTTTGAAGTATATTCTTGTACTTCACTTTAACCTTTTCCCATGTTCTCCTTGTGCTCACATTTGATCTGGAATTATGACATATTAAATAATAATTAATCTGACACATAGGAAATGAAACGCTGCATTCAGTAAGTACAATGCACACTACTTAGCGTTTAATTTGTCGGCCACTTTTTGCCAGCCGTCTTTTCTGGTCTGGGCTGCTTTTGCAGTGTTACCCCTTGTGCATATTAAATCTTGAAATTCTTCATGTCCTTCGAATAAAAGGTCTTGCACCGCGTGTGTGAAAAAAAAAATGCGCCCGTTCTTTCGTCATTTTGTTGCAGCCTATGAAAGACTTGCTGATCATGTTTTCTACACTCAATATATATGGGCTTTTCACCCAGATAAACTAATCTAATACATGGCTGCGTTTGAAAAACCGACCTATCCCGGATGAGTGTCACGGGCATTAACTTATCCAAGATGAGGCACCTGATTTCGGATGATTTAAGCAACGTATGAAAAATACCCCCCAGGTGGGAGCTGACTTCTGGTTTGAGAGCATGAATTGATAGCATGAATTGTTATTTTCCTTAAAATCAATAAAATAAAAAACACAGATTTTACAAAATGCATAATGTACACATACAACAATACAGATGCAGTTAAAGACATGGTAAAACTTAAAAATTTTAACTATCAACATAAATTTGAGAAGAGAAGAGCAACTAGATTGATTCCACTGCTACAGGGGATGAATTACAAGGAAAGATTAAAAAGCTGCACATTTTCAATTTAAGTAAAGGAGGTTAAGTGGAGACATGATTTAAGTATTTAAAATGATGACAGTGGATCGAGATTGTTACTTTAAATGGGTTCATCAACAACACAGAGACACAGATGGAAATTTGTTATGGGTAAATTTGGCACAAACATTATAAAATTTCTTTATACAGAGACCACAGACACATGGAATAAATTATTAAGTGGTGTGGTAGACTGTATGACTTTAGGGACTTTCAAAACTAGACTTTAGAACAATCTAGAGATTTTCAGATTTTTTTTTTTTAATAATTCCAAACAGTAGACATTTTCTTCAGTACTTTTCACTTAGGGCACTCTTTCACTACTGCACATGACTTTAGTTTAATATATTTATTTTGTCAAAATCTACAGACCAATTTCACAATAACAAGCCAAAATGAGCTTTGATCTTAGGCTGATTGATTCATGCACCACAACTTAAGACATTATGTACCAGCATAAAAAAACCTGACGTATCAGTTTCTTGGCTCCATGTTCTCTTGTTACCCTAGAAAAGTTCTCCGGCACCAGGCATAACTTTGATTTGTGAATACAAGGTGAAGAGCACAGATAACATATTATTTGGAAGGATGTTGCATCTACAAAGTGAGTGATATTTGCATATGTACTGCAGCTTTGGGAAGACACTTGTTTTACCTTATTTGTATTATTTATTGAAGCTGGGTAACTAAATCAAAGAGGGTGTACTGTGTAGGTGTAAGAAAAATCAAAATCAATACAATAGAAAACTGAAGTAACTTTAATTGTGACATGTAATTGACACCCTAAGGATACTTTTTTGTTTTTGTAGTTCATGTAGCAATAAGAACCTATTGAGCAATGCTAACATTTGTTGTATTCTATCCGTGGGAAAGCAGAGACAATGCATTTATTGGTCCATGCATGACAGTAAAGTAATAAAAACAATGCATTCCTTCTATATTCCAACAAGTGGCATATAGCAAACCTGAGCACCGCTGCAGAGTCCCCTATCATACTCTCTGTCTACATATAAGTCAAGTGTTGTGGGTTCATTTTGGTGTTCGCAATGTCACATCAAAAGAAATAGATTAATATAAAAATATAATTTGCAAGTATTTTACTCAGTGATTTGGAAACTGTAGAGAGAAAGAAGAGCTGGTTAGACTAAAAAGGCTGAAATCAAACTTATTGCCACGACCAGATTATATTTATTCTACAGTACTTAAGGAAGTTACTATGTACATATTAAAACCTTTGAGATGTATTTTTCTAAATTCTTGCAGATTGAAAAGTTGAAAATGTCCCATTATATAAAAAAGGCTCTCTAGCCAATTGAAGTAACAATAGGCCAGTAAGCTTAACATGCTACAAGGGTAAATTAATGGAAGTAATATTTAAAAAAAATATTCAGTATCACATGTCAAGAACAGGTGTTTCAGAGAACAGTCAATATGAGTGTAGGTGGAAGAGATCATCTTTCACTAATATGTCAGATTTCTATAAGAAACTGACAGAAGCGTATGATTAGAGAGGTACATATAGCACGGTATTATTTATCTTATAGACCACCCAATGCAGATTGTAATTTCAACGCACATCTTTTTAGTAATATTAAGGCAAGTTTACAGGGGGATATTATAGTCATGGGGGACTTTGATTATCCAGATATTAACTGGGATAAATGGAGGAGCAAATGCAAATGGAGGACCACAAGAGCAGGAGTTTGTAGAAGTAATAATTACCTGTTTTTTTTTAACAAAGTATGTTAAAGTACCAATGCAGGGTAAAACTTGTCTGGATTTAGTATTTTGTAATAATCAAGACAGAATTTAGGGTGTAGAGATATTTGAACCACAAGGGTCAAGTGACCATAATATAGTACAATTCTCAGTGGGTTTGTAAGAGTGTGGATGCAAAGACTGAGCAGATGTGGCAAAGTCTAACGAGATAGACTGGGATAATCTTTTAAGTGTGGTGACAGTCGAGGAGCAGTGGAACAGGTTTTAAAAATGTTTTACATGTAATGCAGGACAGGTACATACCTAAATTTGGAATTAATAGGAATTAAAAAAAACAACTCTGCAGTGGGTTAACAAAGAGTTAAAAAAGAAGCTGCAAAGGAAAAACAGCTTTATAAGACATATAAAACACGAGGGCAACCATTAAGAATGATATTAGGAAGGCAGAAATACAGCTGGAGAGGAATATAGCAGATAAGGCGAAAGAAGACCCTAAGAAATTCTTTCAGTATTTTAGTAGTAAAAGAGCAGTCAAGCAGGGGAAGAAGTGCATCAGAAATAGTAAAGGAAAATTAAAAGATACAGACACTCTAAACTATCATTTTTCTAAGGTCTTCACAAGTGAGGAAGTGAATAACCTCCCAGCAATAAAAAGGACTACTAAGGAGATACTGAAGGATTTGGAAATTGTAGAGGGAGAAGTACTGCTCAGATTAAATAGGCTGAAATCAAACAAATCACCAGGGTCCGATAATATTTACCCTTGAGTTCTTAAGCCAGCTATTGAGTACATATATAAATCCTTGACACAATTTTTTAGGAAGTCACTGCACAATGGGGAGATTCCAAAGATTAGATTGCAACACTGTAGACTGCAGATATTCTGTTTTATTAAAAGGCAGATCCAAGCACCTATAGGCCAGTAAGCTTAACATGTATCACAGGAAAATTAATGGAAGGAATTATTAATAATAAGATTGAGCAGCACATGGCATGTACTGGAGTTTTTCTGAACAGTCAGCATGGGTTCAGAAGAGGAAGGTTGTGTTTTACTAACATGCTGGAATTCTATGAGGAAGCAACAAAAGGATATGATCAAAATGGACCATATAATATTACTTAACTTGACTTTCAGAAAGCATTTGATAAGGTGCCACATGAGAGGTTGGGTATCAAACTAAAAAAAGTGAAAGTTCAAGATGTTTTTAGATGAATGCAGAATTGGCTCAGACACAGGAAGCAGAGGGTGATGATGCAATGAACCTTATCAGAATTGGCTTATGTTAAGAGTAGTGTTCCACAGGGGTCACAGCTAAGGCTGCTGCTATTTTTAATATATATATATATATATATATATATATATATATATATATATATATAGGTATAGATAGATAGATAGACAGGAATATAAGTAACAAGTTGGTTAAGTTTGCAGATGATACCAAGGTAGGTGGATTGGCAGATAATATGAAATCTGTTAAATCGTTACAGAAGGCTTAGGCAGCACACAGACTTGGGCAGATTTGCCAGAGGAAATGTAATGTCAGTAAATGTAAAGCATTACATAGAAAGTAAAATTGTTAGGTCTGAATACACAATGGGAGGTCTGAAAATCGAGAGTACACCTTATTAGATGGATTTACAAGTTGTAGTGGACTTTACGCTATTAACTTCCCGATAGTGTTCAGAAGCCATTAAGAAGGCAAACAGAATAGTAGGGTATATAGCATGATGTGTGGAGTACAAGTCCAAGGAGGTTATGCTCAAGCTTTATTATGCACTGGTGAGACCTCATTTGGAGTACTTCGTCCAGTTTTGGTCTCCAGGCTACAAAAAGGGCATAGCAGCACTAAAAAAGGTCCAGAGAAGAGTGACTTGGCCGATTCTAGGGCTACAGGGGATGCATTATGAAGAAAGATTAAAAGACTTGAGCCTTTTCAGTTTGAACAAAAGAAGGTTAAGAGGTGACATGGTTGAAGACTGTTAAAATGTGTTCGTCAAGAACACAGGGACATTGTGTGAAATTTATCCTTAAGTATCCAACTAACATTAGGAAGTTTTTCTTTACAGAGAACCATAGACACTAGAAATAAGCTACCAAGTAAGACAGTAAGATTTCAGGGACTTTCAAAACTAGACTTGGATGTTTTTTTTAGAAGAATTAAGTAGATAGGACTGTCGAGCTTTGTTGGGCTGAATGGCCTGTTCTCATCTAGATTGTTCTAATGTTTATAACTTTTTCATGTTTTTTTAATGCCATTTTGTTTAAGGAGCAGGCACCGCCATTTAGAGAGTTTCATGTCTCCCATTGCTTTGGTGATGCATCCCACAATGAGCCGGGTCGGTATGACAAGGAGACTATTGGCATGGATTTATAAAGTTCTCATTTTGCAGTTGTCATTTATCCAAGATTCGATAAAAAGCTTCATTCATTACAAGCAACTTTCATTAATACATTTTGGTATTAGAATCTTTACTTGTTTTTTGTTTTTTTGACTCAGATTTTTTGGTTAGCTTTAGTGGCTTTGATTATTGTGCTTTTGACTTCCAGATTTGACTTACTCTTTGTTTTTCAGGCTACTTTACTCCTGATCTTTTCTCAAATAAAACTTCACTGATGATCTTTTTCTTGTTAATGATGAAATCCAATCTGCATTGACATACTTCAGACAATAAGGAAATAATGAATACCATTTATTACAGAAATTAAGTACAATACTTAAAATTTTATTATGATTCAGATATTGGCATAATTTTTTATTAATGGGTTTCATGGCAATTCCCACATGTGGCATAAAGGAATTCTAGAATCATTGGCTTAGGATGTGACCATGGGAGTTAATTCATTATGTTATTGTGTGCATGTATAAGTGTATATCAAATTATAGGTGATGAATTTGTGTCTTCCCTACTTTACAAGATTGAAAAGTCAGTAAAAATAAGATCATCAGCTTTATCTATTGCATTAAGCCTCATTATTCTTGTTAATTAATACTGTAATAAAGCTATATTAATAGAAGTGCACAGCATATACCTTTTCATCAGTATACTAAAAAGGGTGTTTTTTATTATTATAGTATTAGGTATTAAGATAGTTGCACAAGACTGCTTTAGTGACAAGTTTACAGTCACAGAAGCCTTCACTCTGCTGGTCTAGTAATATACTTTATATCCACAAGATGGAGTAGAGAGCCATGAGAAAAATCCAGTGTGCAGGCTAATGCATATGTCATCTTTACCAGTCTTTCCATTTATAGTACCACTGGTTCCATCCATACCAAAAACACATTTATTAAAGAAAAAAGTAGATACAGAAAAATAAAATTTGACTACCAACAGTAAGTATATTATACAAAAATATATATCTACAGCTGCAGCAAATAATTTATATTATTGTACTGACTTGTTATTATTTTCACTTTCTAATTGTTTTCTGGAAATAATATTACTGCTGTAAAATTAATATAAATTGTGGTCACTATTTACATATGGAAATATTAAACATTTTAATCCAAAATCAATAAATAAAGAAATGTGATTTAATTGAGCACTAACATTTTTGTCACTTTATCATTTTTAAAAATGTATTTAATTTGTAAATCTCGACCCATAATTTTCCCCCTTTTTTTCATATTTTATTGTTACACAATTATTGACAGTGAATTTAACTTAGATATTTTGACACTGCTCAACAGAAAAAGATGATTTAACATCTAACTGAATACAGATCTCAGTAAATTGGTCTAAATGAGTTACACATATAAAATACAAAACGATTGTATAAGTTTTTATGCCCTTTAACACTAGAATCCCTGAAGCCTACGAAAAAAGTCATAATGCTGGGCCACCTTAAATTCCTTTGCACCTCCTCATCAGCGTCTATGACTTGCAAATGTGTCACTCAGCAACTGCAGTAGGCAGCCTACTCACTCATCCCCCCATGAAGGTGGCTGAAGTCAACTCAGACACTGAAGTCTCTTTATCTGGCAGTGAGGTGTTTGGAATTGTAATAAGGTAAATAATATATTGTTATGTTGGATTCATACATTTTATGTGTGTTCCGAGTCTACAATTACCTGGTTAAATGTAGGATGACAGGAAATGCGTGGCAACAAATGTTGAATACATAACTAAAACAGAAACTTTTTTCACGTTATAGTAATAATTGACAAAATGTCAACGTGAAGTATGTGTGGAGACTGAAGTTCAAATATTAAATAAACACTTTCACAAAAGGTATAACAAAAGAAGTGTGCTTTTATTCAAGAATATAACCAAAGAAAAAAATCATTCAATTTACATGTTGCTGCCAATGAAATGTATGTATTCCAAATAATGTTATATTATTTACCCTATACAATTCCAAACACCTCTTTGCCAGATAAACAGACTTCAGCATCTGCCTTGGTGGAGGGATGAGTGAGCAGGCTACCTGCTGTCAGTGCCGATCGACACATTTGCAAAACGAAGACGCTGATAAGGAGTTGTGAAGGAATTTAAGGTGTCCGGAATTATGACCTTTTAGTAGGCTTCACGGATTCTAGTGTTAATATGACACAACTAAGTCAACACTGGTGCAGCTAATTGGTTTAAGAAGTCTTATGTTTAGTTAAATAGACATCACTTGTCAGCATTCACGGTCTTTCAGTAGACTGTAATATACAATACATGCTATTGTATCTGGAAGGTCCAATACGTGGTCAGTCAGTATTGTGGCCTAACCTGCACAATTATGACAAAAAGAAGACTCCCAAGAAAATCCCTGAAAAAAGTAATCACAAAGCACAAGTCAGGGGATGTATATAAGAAAATACCCAAGTCACTGAATATCCCATGGAGTACAGTTAATTCATCCATCCATCCATCCATTTTCCAACCCGCTAGAAATGAAGAGTATGGCACTGCTCTAAATCTATCTAGAATAAGGCCATCCACAAAAATGTTCAAGAAGATTGTGAATGTGCAAGAAGACAACCACTGAAGGTGGCCTCCATGAGATCTATGGTAACTCTGAAGGAGATACAAGCTACAGTGGCCATGAAAAGAGAGATTGCATACAAAAACTGAATGGGAGTTTGGCAAACAGAAAGAAGCTTACTAAAACATATAGTAAGTTTACTTATAAATGATTATTACTGAAACCATTATAAATTGATCTGCTTGAGTTAACAAAAATAAAAAACAATGAATAACTGACAAAGCTGAACAAAAGACTAAAAGAAAAATTCTAAAATTACATTCAAGCGTTACATATTAGACTATGTCAGTTACTAATGTTTCCCTGCAAGGAATGTCCTCTTGTCAATGAAAAAGTTATAGCTTTAATGTTTTCACAAATGAATATGCAGATGTTGTTCACATGAATTAGCTGGAAAAATAAAATATTAGCTACTTTAGTATGATTTGTGCAGGCCAGAAGAAGAAGAAAACATCTTCACTAAAATCTAAAAGTGAAAAGCATGGTGATGTTTGGTGAACATACAGAGTCTTTTCGCTATCTGGAAGCAAGTGCAAAGGCAGCACATTAAAAGAGACGCTACACGTGCCTTTAATTTGAGTACATACGTAGGGTTTGAAATAAGAACTCTCAAGCAGGTTTAACATTTATTCACACCCTCCCATGCCTTTTATGCTCTCCTCTTTTGGCTGTTTGTTTGGGGTGGTGATTGGGTAATCTACCAGGTGGTTAAGCAAAAAAAGCTGTCCAACCTCAAGCTTGTTCTAAGAGGGTACGTGAATTTAATTTGATGGATAGGGTACTTTCTCCCCATTTTCTTTACAGCATTGTCATCTTTGGTCCAGTGACGTGTAGTTAGGTTCATGGCTGGTGAGGCACTGACTCCTTCAGAGACAGATTTACAAATATATGAACCCAAAAGAGTAACTTATTCACTATTCAATTGGCAGCATGCACATTGACTACTGGTTGTGTTTCGTATCTCATCAGCATTCCATACATACACACATACAATAGGTAAGGTACATATTTGACTAAGAAAGAACATTACATTTATAGCGATGAGAGAGAGAGAAGAGAGCGCATTTGCTCTGCACCTTCCAATGTGTTCTAAATTTGCTGTTGCAATTCCACAATTCATACTCATTCAGTACAAATGAAAGTATAGAGTGGAGTACAAAAAAAAAAAATTTCAATTTTGACCTTGATTAAAATATTTAGTTGTTTTTAAAAGCCTTTCATTCTGATGCGTTAATCAATTTTAATGCAGACTGTTCAACAAAAGGATAACAAGAAACACAAAAGAATATTTTATTTAAGGTCAAAATTTAGTTTTCCCTTAGTTTGTAGCAAACCTTTTAGCTCCGCTGTTGCTCTTCCATCATTTATCACTCTCTGTTTTCACTGACTGTCCAGTTTTGAGAAATTTTTAAGCTTAGATATATTATCTTCCATTTTGGAAGTCAGTCAGAACAAAAAATAAAAATAAACAGACCACTGCGGTACACTTGACTTTCTAATATTGCTAACTTATTGGTGCCTAGAGCCTCTGCGTAGAAGAACAGCAGCAACAAGCACCTGTTGGGCTCACATCCATCCCCTTCAGTGCGGCATGATACTGTTTGCCTCGCCTTGTGCCTTTTCACTGCAGTTTTATGTCCGATCAGCAAGACTAAAAATGTCACACACATTCATTAAAGATATTAGCCATACTGTTGAAAGTCATGGTGTATAATAAATGTGTCTGCAAACATTATATCGGTGACATAATGACAGCAACATTAATG